>NC_137471.1:4520175-4821692 GCF_964235325.1 Thermobia domestica
CGAAACTTAGCGGCCATCCGACAATACTGCATCCTCAGGAGATGTTCTCCGTACAGCGCGAGAGAGGACACTGGATAAATTTCATAGGTGAAGGTTGACGAACCGGAACACACCCTCGCGTTCTATTGGGTAGTGAAATTGATGGTGTCTTCCTGTTTCGCCTTTTCCTGTTTTGCCTTACACAAGTTTTCCAGCTTTTTCTGCCCCCTGGCATCTTTATCAACATAACAAGATCAAACTTTGATTTAAGGCGTAACAGGAATTCCTGTTTTGCCTTTTCCTGTTTCGCCTTACAATTTGAAGGGAAATTTCATATAATAAGGGTATTTTTAAGGGGATAATTCATTCAACAAAATTATTATTAAAACGAAAATGTTCTTAAAGTTACAAAAGGCGGGTTATGATTGGTCTACACAGTATAGGAAGCTGCAGCTATTGATTCAGCGGGATTAGTTTCAAGGAAGAATGTTACTAAGAACATGAAAAATCAAACACAGCTGAACTTCACCGAGTGCAGTACAAAATCCAAGGGAAAGAATCATATCGACATCCTAATAATATCACAGTTAATTTCACAGTTAAATAATATCATAGTTACTTTTCACAGTTCCTGGATTTTGTTCCCGCCCCGTGTTCACCTCACAAAATTGTTATTAATGTATATTATCTTAAGCTTACAGAAGACAGGCCGTAATTGGTCCAACCACTATAGAAAGCCAATCATTTAACGAAATTAGTTTCAAAGAAGAATGTTACTAGGATTACAATCTAAGAGAGAGGTAATTCACGTCACAAAGCTATTTGAAATTCATTGAAAGAAAGAAGAAAAATTACCATAGTATACTGGAAATTACAGAAGCATATAGCCTATATACAAAATTCGACGGAGAAAATAGCTTTTTTTTTACCGTTTTTTGCCATTTTTCCCCGAGCTTTTTATTTTTGCAGCATATTATGGAACCACTTCGATAATGACGAGGAGCGGACAACAAACCATGCAGAAGGATGGCACTCCAAGCTGCAGAGGGCTGCGTCAAGGGACCATCTGGACATATTTTCTTTTGTGAATCTTCTGAAACAAGAACAACGTGAAAATGAGTCGCAAATGCGTCTTCTTGAAGTTGGGAATGTTGCGAAGAAGAAACTTAAATGGAAGCGTTTGAATAGGAAGATTCAAGTATTAAAGACAAGACTACAAGAAGGTGAAATTGATACCATATCATATGTAAATGCAATCTCACATTATGTTCATTTAGAACCATAAGCTTTCAGGTGTTTGGAAATTTGTGATAATAATGTGCAGTGTAAATTAGATTTATTTATATATGTCATTCTGAAAATATACTGAATATCTTCTAGTTTGCGTTTCTTCGTTTGTAGAAATTCCCAATGTGAGCAGAAAATTCCCCTCTGAGAAATTTTGCTTCGTGTTGCATCATACATTAAGGCGAAACAGGAATTCCTGTTTCGCCTTAAGATAAGATGCTTATCAACATGTTTTCTAATATGGCTTAATGATGTAAGGCGAAACAGGAAAAGGCGAAACAGGGAGGAATCGAAATTGATATATCTATGTCAAGCTTTACGACTCCTCGCAATCACTATAGATGTAAACGCTGTATTAATAAACCAGTATGTCAACCACGTTGTCTTGAAGCTCTACCACTTTCATGTTTGTCTTCTCAAACGTGTACTTACTTCTATATATACACACACACATATATAGGCCTACACTTACTTCTACACACACATGTGTGTATGTGTGTGTGTGTGTGTCTTTTAAAATACACCTGTGTTAGGGCATCATTCAAAATCATGGATCAATAAGTAGACCGTAAACCGATAAAGTTTGGGAAGAGTTCCAATAGAGTATTTAATTAGAGGTATAGAAGGTAATATTCTGAACACTCTCGTGGCTATTTGGATGGTGTACTCGCTTTTGGCGTAGGAGACCCAGGCTCAACTCCTAGTGGGAGCTTATATAGTTCGGATTTCACCTTAAACTGTAGATCCACGTCTCATGTAGCCTTGCTGTTGAACGGGACGCCTAAACTCAAATTCCATCCAATCCAAGGTAAGATTCTATTATTCGACAAACCTTCATTTAAGGAGTTTGGTTGGCGTGAGGGATTCGGGTTCGACTCAAGGGGAGTTCATGTGGTTCGGATCCCACGTTAAGGAGATATTCATGTCTCATATATCCTCGCTGCTGAAAGGGACACTAAACTGACATCAAATCAAAAAATCATTTACTCCGTCCATTTGTCAGCGAGGCACAACATCTTAAGGATTTCATTAATGGACCACCATTAATTTTAGCCAGGATGTACTGGTCAAAAGTTGGAAATCGAGTTCGTCGATAGAGATGGTATTCAAACCGGAAGTTGTACAAACGAACCATTTCCGGTTGTAACGTGGAGATCACTATAAAACAAAACGGTAATAGATAGCGAGAAGCGGTTTCCTACATTCGATTAAGATTATGGGAGATGTGGACTTATCTGTATAGCTTAACGTAGAATTCGAACCATGTAAGTTTTTATCTTTTATCAAACCCAGGTCTTCGCGTAAAAATGCGTGTCGGTGACCATATACAGGGTGTTTCAAAACAACACCGACAACGTTTGGAAGCCGACAATTCCTGACACCAAGATAAGAGAAAAAGTATAGACTAACCTGGATGCACAAATGCTTCCTTTCGAAATTATAGGCTTCCGAAAACATGAAAAAATGAAGTTTAAAGGATCATAACTCCAAAACTGTGGGACCTGCCGTAGTCGGGTCAAGACTTCATTTAGGAACAAGTAAGTGCCTTATTCAAATATCCAAGTTACAGTATCTTGCGGTACTTCGCAACAGTTTCAACAGAAGTAGTTGGTGAGTACTTCAAATTATATGCC
This sequence comes from Thermobia domestica, assembly GCF_964235325.1. NCBI lineage: Eukaryota > Metazoa > Arthropoda > Insecta > Zygentoma > Lepismatidae > Thermobia > Thermobia domestica. Next base: position 4,523,076 of record NC_137471.1, read on the forward strand.
CGTAGCGAAACTCCGTCTATAAAACTTGATTCGTGAGTACCTTAGGATTCTGAAACATGTACTTTTTGGATAACGCACATATTAGTTATAGAAGGTATATAGAAGAAAAGGAGAGATGGGAAGAATTAGGGGGTAGTAGAAAGTAAAAGATAGAGAAGAGGAAGTATATAAAAGTAGGTGGATTGTAAGAGAGAATGGGAAAGATTATAAGAAAATATAAAAGATAAAAGAGAGGGGAAGAATGAAGAGCAGGTATAAAGAGAGAAAGGACAAGAAGACGGCAAATAACGTAAGATACGATAGTAAAGACGGCTTATCTAACTGCAGAACATATATTGGTAATGAACAGCATAGCATGGAAACCACCTAGTCTGGAGCAAGTGAAGTGCCAGTGTTGCCGTGATAGGTTATGTTGATGACGGTAATAATATTGCGTGCTTTTTTAAAGTTAACAGTTGTTAAGTATTAAAATTCATACACAATCAATGATGGAACTAGGTTGGGACAAGCGGGGCTTGTGCACGTCTGTGAAGTTGACCCGCCCGCCTAACGAATTTTTTCTTTTTCTTATCCACATCGTTAGTTTATCGTTAGTTTACGTTAGTTTTGCTAAAATTAACGTTTGTTTTGCAAAAATAACGATTTCATTCGAGAATAAATGTTCCCGCCAAATATAAAGTTAGCCCGCCCATAAAGAATTATCATAAATTTCCATCTCACATCGTAAGTTTATCGTCAGTTTACGTTAGTTTTACTAAAACTATCGTTAATTACGCTAAAATAACGATTTTATTCGAGATATAAATGGGCAGGCCAACTTCACGGTTCCCCACCCATAAACGAATTTCAAAACTTTTTCATATCACGTCGTTTGTTTATCGTTAGATTACGTTAGTTTTGCTAAAACTATCGTTAGTTTCGCAAAAATAACGATTTTATATTAGAAATAAAGTTTCCCGCCAACTGTGAATTAGCCCGCCCATATTGAATTCTCATAAAATTCCAACTCATATCATTAGTTTATCGTTAGTTTACGTTAGTTTTGTTAAAATTAACGTTCATTTTGCAAAAATACCGATTTTATTCGAGAAGTAAGGTTTCCCGCCAAGTGTAAAGTTAGCCCGCCTATAAAGAATTATCATAAATTTCCATCTCACATCGTTAGTTTACGTTAGTTTTACTTTCTTTAGGCACATACTGGACACATTCCAGTGTACCTGACGGAACATGATAGGCATATGCCTGCTATGTAATTCTGATGTTAGGGTTTACATTTGATGGGAATCCTTATTTAACGAATAAAATCGTTATTTTTGTAAAACGGACCTTAATTTTAGCAAAACTAACCTAAACTAACGATATGAGTTGGAAGTTTTTGAGAATTTAATACGGGCGGGTTAATTCACAGTTGACGGGAAACTTTATTTCTAGAATAAAATCGTAATTTTTGCGAAACTAACGATAGTTTTAGCAAAACTAACGTAAACTAACGATAAAATAACGATGTGATATGAAAAACTTTTGAAATTCGTTTGTGGGTGGGGAACCGTGAAGTTAGCCTGCCCACGGGCGGGCTAATTCACAGTTGGCGGGAAACTTTATTTCTAGAATAAAATCGTAATTTTTGCGAAACTAACGATAGTTTTAGCAAAACTAACGTAAACTAACGATAAAATAACGATGTGATATGAAAAACTTTTGAAATTTGTTTGTGGGTGGGGAACCGTGAAGTTGGCCTGCCCTGCCTACTCATCTATTTCTCGAATAAAAATTTTATTTTTTCGAAACTAACGATAATTTTAGCAAAACTAACTTAAACTAACGATAAACTAACGATGTGGATAAGAAAAAGAAGAATTTGTTAGGTGGGCGGGACAACTTCAAAGACGTGGCTTGTGCCCCTGGCGCCAGATTGTGGAGGGCGCAAACCAGGGCATTTTTTTTATTATTATAAGGCAAGGAAAGAAATTTTAGAAGCTAAACCTAAAACACTACCTCAGAAACTTTAAAGGACAAAAACGCCTCACTAACCTTAGTATCATATCGATAGAGCATAAGTTAACTTCAAAGCTATCTTTTGAGGACATTGTAAAAACCTTCGCAGCCAAGAGTCCACAAAGTTACATTTTAGGTCCAGTTTCTTGTATTTTCATTTAACTTAAATCGATTTAAGAGATTTGTAAAATGCTCGAATATAATACTCGAGACAACACCTTGACTGTTTGTCATAATTAAATATTCTGTTCTAAAGCAACAGACTTGATTAATTCTAGACACATGCACATCCCAATATAATTCCAAAAAACATTGTGATTTGCAGTTATTATGATCAGACTATAAGATCAGACTGTCAAGCATGCTACTCTCAGATTATTTGGCAATCAAATACTAATTAGTTTGGTGTTTTATGTTGTACTAAAAATTAAATTACGTACTGTAATTTTGAAAACAAGCTTTACAACTTGAAGAAAAAATGGAATAGGAGAATTACTGTGTGATGCCAATATCAAGTGTAGTCGGGAGCGTTTTGGCTTAATTAGTCAGGGAAGGGGAGCGGTAAGGCTAATTTTTGTCCCGGGCGGTAACTAGCCTCTTTACGTCGCTGTACACAAGGATAATATAGTCAGATGAAATACTCTATTATAGTGAAAAAATAACACCAAATATGCTATTTACCTTTGTAATGACTAACAGAGTTATATTAGGCATAAAAATGTTATATTCAAAGCATCCTAAAAAGTGTGGAACTTTACCTTTGAACATAGACATAGGACTTAATTCCTATATGCAGACTCGTCTCTGCAAGTTCTTACATTTAATTTTCAAAATTCCAAAAGTTTTCGCACTACAGAACATGTACGTCTTTTGTTTTCAAGTATTAGCATAGTAAAACTTTATTTTTCCATAAGAAGTATATTGTAAAATGAGGTAGGGTTACAACCAGTTAACCCATCCCCTTTTGCATACACCACTGACTGAAAACGTCCCTTACAGTCATTTGATAGATCTTTCAAAGTGTTAATTAAAATTATGAAACCATTAAAAAAGTTCTATATATATTCTTCTTCTTATTATTATTTGTTAGGAAAAGTAATCGTGAAAGCAATTTTGATAAACTTAAAATCTTAGATTGCAAGGTTAATATCAGTAAATGATAAATACATAGCAGAAAGGGAGAAATAACTGAAAACATCTGCCAACACTGTTCATCAGCCTAGTGATACCCTATAAACGGCTGACGCAGCTGTACTTGTCTGCATCTACTGCCCACAAATAACGGTCACTTCTGATGCGATGATGTCACTTACATAAGGAAAAGAACCCGCCAACGGATGGAAATGGGTTCCCAACCGAAAGCCTAGGGGAATGAGGAAATGCAGAAACCTAATAATAAAAAAAAAAAGGAAAGGCAGTAACTAAAAGAGCTTTCCCAAAAAAGCTTGCTAGACATAATTGAACTTTATCGTATGTTTGCTTTAACGTTTTCTGCCATTTTTGTGGGAGTGGATTCGAATGAAGGAAAAAGAGTACGTAATTAGAACATATATCCTTCCCTCCCTTCAGTATAACGTCATGAACATTCATTGGTTAGTCTGGGCGAATGGGTGGGTGGGAGGTTAGGGAGGGGGACAGCCGTATGAGAATGAGAAAAATGCGAATAAGAGAAATTAACCTTCCAGATTTTTTTTTTTAAAAGAATGAATGAAGCAAAAATATATGAGTGTGGATGTTTATAAAATGTTACTCTTAAGATATATATGAGTGTGCGCGTTGGAATGAATAAAAGAAGTGATTTGAACATTTGCATTAACTCTATTTAGCGTGTTTCTATGAAATTACTGTCCCAAGTTTTTCATATTACAATATATTCATTACAAGAATGAATTAGTTAACACTGCCAGTATATAGAAAATGTTCACAAGAATGAGTCAGTAATACCTCACAAGTCAGTAATACCTCGGAAAGAGTTCACGAATTTTAGGAATGATCCAAACAAATGGATGAAATGGATTTCTATCTTGGTCAAGAATTTTAGGAATGATCAAAAAAATCATCAGAAGATTGCGATCTTGGTCAATAGTAAATTTTTTGCATCAGGGGCCACAAAATGTTTGAACGTTACCTAAAATCGAGTTTTCGTATTTTCTACATCATAAGTATATCATACTGACTTAAGTGATAGTTTCGGTTTGGCTACAATATATGTAGATCACCAGATACATGTCGTACAAAAAATTGCTTGAAATATACCGGATCTTGGATCAGAAGCCACAAAATTTTTGAATGGCCCCTAAATTGAGTTTACGCATTTTCTACGGAATAAGCACATCATACTGAGTTAAGTGATAGTTTGGGTTTGGCTTCACTATCGATATAATTCGTACAAAAAAAACTTTTGATTGAAATATATTGGATCTCTTGATCGAATAAAAGAAAATGATGTATTTTCAATATGGAGCCTAAACTTCTTATTGGTTGAGTATTTTGCAAGAAAAAAAACTTACTGAGAATACAACATATATTTAATATATATCTGTTATTATTATTACTAGTGATGTAATAATAAGATATTGATGGTCGTTTGCCTTCTCCTGATTTTGAGAATTCTTTTAGTATAATTCTTGTTTGAATTTAATTAAATTCCATCCAAAACTTTAAGGAAATAATGAATTAATATAATAAGTAAGGTTTATTTTAATGGACATATTGAATATATGTTTCGTAAATGTTATATTTTACGAAAAATACTCTTATGATCTTATATTCTTATATTCTTAGTATTATTATGATCAATAGTGTTACAAAATATTCTATATTCTTATCAATAAGCTAGTGTATTATTATTTTATGGGAAATATTCTTTGTATTATTGCTATGAATAAGCTAGTGTATTTTTATTTTATGGGAAATATTCTTTGTATTATTGCTATCAATAAGCTAGTGTATTATTATTTTATGGGAAATATTCTTTGTATTACTGCTATCAATAAGCTAGTGTATTATCATTTTATGGGAAATATTCTTTGTATTATTGTTATCAATAAGCTAGTGTATTATCATTTTATGGGATATATTCTTTGTATTATTGCTATCAATAAGCTAGTATAAACATTTCATTGACAATATACTTTGTTCTTTATTATCAATAAACTAGTGTAATAGTATATAGGAAATATTGTTTGCTTTGTTAATATTATTAATAACTAACTAACTCAATGACCTATGGAACCCGGAGGTTCAATGCCGCGTTCACAAAAGCTCTCCACTGACTTCTCTCCTTAGCCAATTGGATCCAGTTTCTACTTTGTATTCCAATCTCTGTGAGATCCATCTTAATATTGTCCTCCCATCTGCGCCTAGGTCTTCCTAATGGTCGTTTTCCGATTGGTCTTCCAGTCAAGACTTTGAAAGCGTTTCTACTTTTTTCCATTCTAGCTACATGACCCGCCCAGCTAAGCCTTCTAGACTTGACGACCCTAACAATGTTGGGTAAACCATATAAATTATGTAGTTCCTCGTTATGAAGTTTCCGCCATTCGCCATTCCCGTTCCTCTTGGGTCCGAATATTCGTCTCAGGATCTTGTTCTCAAATACTTTCAGTCTATGTTCTTCCCTCAGAGTAAGTGACCATGTTTCGCAGCCATACAGAACAAAAGGCATAATTATCGTTTTGTATATTTTAAGCTTCAAATTCCTCGACAGAATTCGCGACGACAAGAGATTTTGAACCGAATAGTAACACGAATTCCCTGCTTTTAGTCGACATTTAATTTCTTCGTGAATATGATTTTCGTCTGTTAATATTGATCCTAGATATTTGAAACTATCCACTTTATCAAAAGTATTATTTAATATTTTAACGCATTCATAATTTGCTGTATTTCGGTCCCGACGCACTTCCATGTATTTAGTTTTCTCTGCATTTACTTCTAAACCCATGTCCCTGCAAGCGTTTAATAAGATCTCTGCATTTCTTTCTATTGTTCTCCTATCATGCCCTATTAAATTTACATCATCAGCATATGCCATAACCTGGTGAATACCGTTCAACGCTAGGCCCTGGTTGCTATCTTTGATTTTCCTTATAGCGTATTCCAGAACGAAGTTAAATAATAATGGCGACAACGCATCTCCTTGTTTCAGGCCATTTTCGACGTGAAAGCTCGTGGACAAAAATTTTCCTACCCGGATTTTACTTTGGGATTCATTTAAACATATCTTAATTAATCTAATTAGCTCTCTCGGTATTCCAAGTTCTGTAAGAACGTTGTATAATGTTTCTCTTCTAACGGAGTCGTAAGCCTTTCTAAAATCAATAAATAGTTGATGTACTGGGGTATTGTATTCCCACTTTTTTTCGAGTATTTGGCGAATGGTAAATATTTGATCGATAGTTGACCGATTTCGTTTAAATCCGCACTGATAATCTCCAATAATTTCATCTTCGTATGGGGTCAGTCTTGCTAACAGAATATTTGAAAGTATTTTATAGGATGTTGACAGAAGAGAAATGCCTCGATAGTTATTACAGTCAGTTTTGACGCTTTTCTTGTGAATTGGAACAATGATTGATTCTTTCCACTCTTGTGGTAATTCTTCCTTGTTCCAGATAAGGAGAATGAGTTTGTGTATCTTGTTCCACATTTTTTCGCCTCCAGCTAAAATTAACTCAGCCGGAATTTCATCTGCACCGGAGATTTGTGTTTCTTTAATTTCTTTATAGCGGTTTCTACTTCTATTCGGTTGGGTTCTGGAATATACGGTTCTGCGGTGTGTATCACCTTTTCTCCACGCACACTAGTTTTTGGATGCGTGTTAAGCAAATCGTCAAAGAAATCTTTCCATCTATTTAAGATGCTATCCGTGTCAGTGAGAACTGTACCGTCAGATTTCTTTAATATATAAGCACGAGGTTGATAGCCTTTCTCAAATTCGTTGATTCCCTTATACATGTCCCGGATGTTTTTATTTTTACTATTATCTTCAAGTTCATTAATTTTAGCTTTCAGAAAATCGCGTTTCTTTGTTCTATAAGTTTTGGAAGTTTCCCGCATGATATCTGCGAAATTTTGTGTAGTTATTTCATTAGGATTTTGTAGCCAGCGTAATTTTGCCTGTTTTCTCTTCTCTGCTAGTTTAATGCATTCCTGGTCGAACCATGGTTTGTTCCTACGTATTTCCGCGTGTCCCAATTTTTCTTTTGCTAATATTATTAATATGCCAATGTAATATTTTATGGGAAATATTTCTTGTTTTATTGTTTTCAACATGTTAGTGTTTTATTTTATTGTAAATTGTTCTTTGTTTTATTCAATCTGGAATATTCTTTGTTTTATTGTTATCAATAAGCTAAATAAAGGGTGGCCCAAAACTTGATCAACTATAACATTCTAGCTTATAGGTTTATTTGCTTCGGCTTCATTGTTATCCGTCAGGTAGATTTAGTTTCTTTATTATTTGTTCTTAATGTCTTTTTACTTATATCTTAAACACGGAATAGCCAAAGCAAATAAACCTATAAGCTAGAATGTTTTACTTGATCAATGGAAGTGTGTATATCTACTGTTGGGCCACCCTGTATGTATGATCCTGACCGCCTATATTGTTTCATGCGGAAAGTACGTATAGATAGAACAGTTATACGGAAAGTATTAAAAACATGAGTTTGCTGTACGTTAAGTCCGTATATTACATACATATGCGTAGGTTACATTCGTCAGGTGTTATATACGTCCATTTGTATGTGTGATCCGGTCCGGCTATATTGTTTCATACGGAAAGTACGTATAGATGGAACACTTATACGGAAAATATTATACAACATGCGTTTTCAGTTATAAGTTTGCTGTACGTTAAGTCCATAAACTACAGGATTTACACATGTAACATACGTTTTTGCGTACTCCACATACAACTTTTTTCTCAGTGTACTTTATGCATAAAATTCCCTTTTTCAATTTGTCTGTGGAAAAGAGAACTTGAGGGATGTTTTGAATGAGAAGACATCGCAAATGTATCCAAAATAATAATAATAATAATAATAATAATAATAATAATAATAATAATAATAATAATAATAATAATAATAATAATAATAATAATAATAATAATAATAATAAACGAATGTAATAAAAGATGCCTGTTTGTGGAGATGATTTACAACAAAGTTAACATTAAATTGGATTTACGAGCGTTATCCAGAACAGGAAATGGAACATTATGGTGTGAAACATAAACGACGAACAATGTTTGCTATAGAATTATAATGTAGAAACAACATGCTTTATTCTACTTTCAACACAGAAATTCAAGTACTTACTAGTTTTTATATAGCGCCATTTCTAATGCGTTAAAAAGTTGTATTCAATAAACATTACGGTCCTACATTAGTTAACTCAATCTACGATATAGTGTAGGAGACGCAGCGAAAAAAAATACATAAAGTACATAGTTACTTCTTATTGGACACATGAATGCAAGTTCACTTAAGCCTAATTAGCCTAGGCTAATCTAGGACTTAAACTAGTCTCAGGGACGGATTGGAGGGGTATACAGCATATACGCACCTAATGTTTTGTGGTTCAGCATATACTTATTTTAAATGAGGGACGTAATAGAGATATAAGGGTGTAGGTATACATTATGATTTTGGAAACCGTTGAGCATATACCTATCAAAGATTGTAGCAATACCGGTACCTCATTAACTAAGCTAATTGATGCTAAACTAATCAAAACCAAACTTTCCAATCCTATAGCTCAACAAATCAGTACTTATCCAATTCACATTAAGCTTGACCAACTTAGCTCACCTAACCTAAAGTATTTTGAGCTTAATTTATCACTAAAATAAATACAATTAGTATAAATTGGACTTCGAAAATATAAACTGTGCTTATAAAACTTCTTTCCCACTGTCTTTCATCGCTTACACGAGGTCTTCATTTTTGAAGATTGTTTTCGTGTTGCTCGGTCTCACGTAATTGTTATCGTTTTCCTTTCAAGGTTGTACTTACATAATCTAATCATGTTCCTTTTTGTTCTTCCTTTATTTCTTGTCTTCTCTATCGCTATTTCCCTATATTATTTTTACATAATCCTTATTCGGCCTTATGATGTGCTCATACCTCTGTAGACTTTTTTCCTTTTCTGTAGTTTCTTTGAAATCCTAAATACATTCACACTGATGCTTATTCGTTCTGTTGACGCCGCACATAATTTTGATTGCAGTCACATTCCGTGTTTCCCTTCTTCTGCACATTTTTGACGACTTATATTCAGGCCCGTGACCAGCAACAGAGGTTTGGGGAGGCCATGAACATGTTAGGTGGGGCAAGTAATTAAAAATTATTTTATTCTGTTTTTGTATTAATAATAGCATTTTGTGTTAAGGTCTGGAGGGGCCACGAAAAGTTTAGAGGGGGCCAGGCCTCCTAGCCCCCTTTGGTTGCGGGCCTGCTTATATTCCTGACGAGGAACACAGTGGCTTAATGCTACAGCACTCACTTCACATGCCAGTAGTCTCTGGTTCGACTCTAGCCAGACCAGATGAGTTAATGAGGAACAACACCTGCTTTATATTTAATCATTTTCCCCTTATTTTCATTTTATTAGCTCTTACATAATCATACATTTTCATTAATCATTCATCTCCATTAATTTACATGGCATAAGCATTTAGTTTTCAGTTCAAATTTCTCCACGTTTCTGCTTCATATACAATTCCACATTTCACTACGAACTTGTAGACTCCTCGCTTTACTCTGCCGTTTTTTTTCTATCACAAATAATATTTGACGTCTTCTTCCAGTTTATCAATCTTTCTATCACAAAGAATATTTGACGTCTTCTTCCAGTTTATCAATATTTCTATCACAAAGAATATTTGACGTCTTCTTCCAGTTTATCAATCTTTCTATCACAAAGAATATTTGACGTCTTCTTCCAGTTTATCAATCTTTCTATCACAAAGAATATTTGACGTCTTCTTCCAGTTTATCAATCTTTCTATCACAAAGAATATTTGACGTCTTCTTCGTTTATCAATCTTTCTATCACAAAGAATATTTGACGTCTTCTTCCAGTTTATCAATCTTTCTATCACAAAGAATATTTGACGTCTTCTTCCAGTTTATCAATCTTTCTATCACAAAGAATATTTGACGTCTTCTTCCAGTTTATCAATCTTTCTATCACAAATAATATTTGACGTCTTCTTCCAGTTTATCAATCTTTCTATCACAAATAATATTTGACGTCTTCTTCCAGTTTATCAATCTTTCTATCACAAAGAATATTTGACGTCTTCTTCCAGTTTATCAATCTTTCTATCACAAAGAATATTTGACGTCTTCTTCCAGTTTATCAATCTTTCTATCACAAAGAATATTTGACGTCTTCTTCCAGTTTATCAATCTTTCTATCACAAAGAATATTTGACGTCTTATTCCAGTTTATCAATCTCTCCTTAATTCTATGATTTATTACAGAATCCACACTCCGATTCTTAGAGCCGAACAGAGGTGTTTAATACATTAGCTTTCTTTAGGTAGAAATAGTAAACATAGCCTAGCCACAGTGCCGGATTGACTTACAAGCTAAACAAGCTATAGCTTAGGACCTCAATTCCTTAGAGGACCACCCAAAAATTGAAGAAAAACTGACGGTAATGTAATTTCAAAATAATAAAAAAGGAAAATATGGTAAAAATCACATACTACAACAGTGTTTTGTATTATGTACTAGTTTATTATGAACAGGACCCTTGTTTACTAGCTTGGCTTGTAATTGGAACCTGTTTCTCAGCTCCGCTTATGCAAGATGGGCCCAGTTAAACAAGCCCCACTTGTAATAGGGGCCCCATCTTCAATAGCTTAAGGCCCTGTCAAACCTACTTTCGACACTGCCAAGCCATATCTAATAGAAGTTAACCTAAACTTAGAAATATAAGAAATGCTAAACAAGTTCAACTTCTTGAAGCATTAAAGGTAGGATTTATTTGAAAACTAAACACCAGTGTAAAGTAAATCTGAGCTAGAAAGGTTAGGGTAATAAGCGAATAAAACTTATTGAGGCACAGAGAATATTGTTTTTTAATTTATTTTTAAAATTAACATTTATAGTGATTTTTAATTTATGCAGACATATAGTAAATCTGAACCTTAAAAACTGAATCAGTACGACAAAATATCCTCATACTTATCTAACTTTTACATAAAAATTCTTGTTCCATTTTGAAGTCATCCCACGTTTAAAATTCCTGTTAATAGAGGGTTAGTGGATGAATTCTGAGTTGATGTCAGCTTAACAAATGAGCCCTTTGTCGCTCCCTCTCGAAACACGACTTTACTAAAAACCTTCTCTCAAAAGAGGAGGCAGGCTGGCTAGCCAGTTAAAACACACGCACACACACACACACACAGTAACCACTTCACAAGAACATTTCTTCTCGTTCCTCTCTCTCTGTCTCTCTCTTCTACTGACGATGTCATCCTAGTGTCAAGTGTGTGTATTTGTTCTGCATTACAACATCACTACTAAGGCAAAAACATGACACGATCTAGACGTTAGGGCATTTATCTTTAACACGGATAAAACTTTAAGTGAGATAATTTTCATGAAGGCTGGCTTGTACAGGCGTCAACTTAGCAAGATTGTCACTAGATGTCTCGCTCGTGTCGCAGTCACATCTCTTTTGTTCGTTTCCCGCCACTACACACGCTTCAACTAGTTACGGGAGCTAAAAGAAGATAAAATTATGTAGTAGATGGTTTTGTTACCATTGAAAGTTATTCCTTGTAAAATAAATTTACTTTTACCATATACTATAGTACTTATTATAATTTGACAAGTTTAACAAGATAATTAACTCCGTGAAATAGTGTCTGATGAAGTCAAGTTGTTTAAATATCTTAAATGTTTAACGATATAATTTTTATAATGAAAATCTTTTTGTTTTGCTTAGCGCAAGGGCGCCCATCAGTGGGGGGCAAGGTGGGGCGCTCGCCCCCTCCTAGAAGAAATTGTACTTGGGTATATCGAAAACCCAATAGAATTTTTACATTAGTTACAGCAAAATTTGAAACTATATTTGAAACGTTGCTTATACTAGCTCCCCCCCCCCCTTGGAAACCAAAACATGGGCGCTCTTGGCTTAGCGTTTAGTTTCTTATCAAGTTATAGCACGAGGCATGTCCGGAAAGTAAGTACCACTTTGAATCAAACAAACAAACAAACAAAAAACTTGTTCAAGCCAATTTTATTTTTAGACGAAAGAGAACACCTTAAACTATTTGTCGACATAGTTTCCACCAATGTTCAAATACTCGTCTGAGCTTTTGACCAACGTATCCAAATCGTCCTCCGAACGAAACATCCCGCTAATGTTCGGCAAGTACAATACTGTGAGATTTTGAGAAAACTTCGGTGTTCAATCGAAACAAAACGAGAGGAATGCTCATGAAAGAAGTTGTGTTGCTACATAATAATGCTCGCCCCCCATAGTACTGGTGCCACTCAAACATTAATCCGACAATTCGTTTGGGAACGGTTTGACCATCCGCCGTACAGCCCGACTTGCCACAGTGTGACTTATCACTTGTTCCTGCACCTGAAGAGCGAGCTCAGCGGTAAGCGCTTTAGAAGTAACGACAACGCAAGCAACGCTATGGAGTTATGGTTGTCTTCACTGGTGGGATACTTTTTTGAGTAAGGTTTGGATAATTTGGTCACCCCTATGACAAGTGGAAATTATGACAAAAATAGTTTACGTATATATATATATATATATATATATATATATATATATATATATATATATATATATATATATATATATATATATATATATATATATATATATATATATATATATATATATATATATATATAGAGAGAGAGAGAGAGAGAGAGAGAGAGAGAGAGAGCTTGTTCTAAAATGGCACCCACAGACAACAGAGCGCTATTATTCACGTCAAATTGAAGTGAAAATGCTATATAATAACATACTCTTCAAGACTTCCTTCAGCCGCTATGGGGAATCAAAATTTCACTATGTGGCAACGTCGCAGATCAACTTAGAACAATTAGCATTGCTTCTCGAATCTATCAAGCAATTACATCGATTGTTATGCTAACACGTGGTGTTAATATCAGCGTCTATTGACTTTAACTGCCATGTAAAAAAAAAAAAAAATGTTGTAGCTTTTTGATTGATTGGTAGAGCATCTCTCAGGTTCTTTATCTGCGACGTTGTCACAGAACAATTCCCGTCTCCAAACGCCACCAACAGGCAGTGTAGTTCCCTTTCCTGGCACTACGGCGCTCCGGAACTGCACTGAAATTATAAGGTCTCTAAAAACTATTTTTTTTTTAAAGAATCTTTCTCTCTTTTCTCTGCCTACTCATTTCTATTCAAATATTGTTACAACCTGAAAGGTATAAAATTATATATTTTTTTAGAACTTTAGAATAATGTCTTATAGTCCGTGGGCGTCATTTTTAACCTCCTCAGGCCTACCCAATTTTTTTGGGGGTAGAAATTTTATGTTCCAATATTATAATTACCGTTGGTTGTATACTCTGTTAGCCAATTTTTAGTTATTTTTTTCGTATCTTTGTCAGTTGCCCGCTGAGTGAATTTCGCCTATAGGCAACATCGGGTATCAGTGTATACATAATGTATAATACACATGTCGCCTATTGGCGAAATGGGGTCCGAGGAGGTTAAACACCCGAATATATATAACATTCTAAGAGAAAGTTTAATATCCCCCACCCTCATTTATTCACCTATTAAAAATGGGAACTGATAAATCTACCCAGTGATATAGGCGGCCTCTTTTTTCTGGAAGGGGGCGATCTTTTTCATGAAGGCTGATCGTTTTTTTTTTCACATAGTAAAAGCTAGCCATATTGGTCATAATATCTGATTGATATACTAAATTTACGTTTATTGTAAACCATTTCTGTCACTGGATGCGATACTTATCTAAGCCGGATTTTTCGAAATAAGACTTTTTTTTGAAGAAAGTAACATTTTGAATCCTTTGTAATATTGTTCGTAATTGTTAAAAATACGTAATGTCATGGTCATGTGTTAAATACAAGATGTGCATTAACATGGCCGTCTTGCTTGCGTTGTTACTGGTGAAGTCTTTCAAAGTTTGAATATTTGTGATAAAGTAGCGCCCTTAGTTTGTAGTACTTGATAATAGGTTTTATATTCTAAGTTTTCCTTTAGCACGCATTTTTGAAATATGTAATTATTTGAAATAGTCCCATTTTATTTAAAAACAAACTACAACTTTACGTTGGGTTGTAACACTGTTAATCGCATGGTGTTGGGAGTATGCCAGATTGTTCCCCCTGTTCAAATGTGCATGTGACCAAAATTTCATCTGTTTATATCAATTAGTTTAAAATTTACAAGGTAATTTCAAGACACATGGTCCACTCTGTATATTTTGGGTATTATTCTTTTGCTGAAATGCCCAACTTTAAAGTACTACAGGGTGTTTCAAAATGAATATCGTAATTTTAAAAGTAAATGAGTATCGTATCGTGTAATACTTATTACACTTAACGTACAATTATAAATAACACATCAAATGAAAGAGCAACTCAAACAGTTTTTGCTACAAGTGTTCAATGTGAGTACCATTTGTCACACGGCATACATCGACTTGATAGGCGAGTTCTTCGCAAACCTTGATTAGTGTGTTTGGAGTAATTGTTGCAACAACTGCTTCAATCCTCTTTCTTAAATTCCTCAATTTAGTGTGTTTGAAGTAATTGTTGCAAAAACTGCTTCAATCCTCTTTTTTCTTAAATTCCTCAATTTAGTGTGTTTGAAGTAATTGTTGCAACAACTGCTTCAATCCTCTTTCTTAAATTCCTCAATTCAGTGTGTTTGGAGTGATTGTTGCAACAACTGCTTCAATCCTCTTTCTTAAATTCCTCAATTTAGTGTGTTTGGAGTGATTGTTGCAACAACTGCTTCAATCCTCTTTCTTAAATTCCTCAATTTAGTGTGTTTGGAGTAATTGTTGCAACAACTGCTTCAATCCTCTTTCTTAAATTCCTCAATTCAGTGTGTTTGGAGTAATTGTTGCAACAACTGCTTCAATCCTCTTTCTTAAATTCCTCAATTTAGTGTGTTTGGAGTAATTGTTGCAACAACTGCTTCAATCCTCTTTCTTAAATTCCTCAATTCTCCACACAGACGTCACTGGAATCGCTAATTCACAACTATCTTTCCGATTTGAGTTCTTGGAGCTACACGTTTTTCGTTCTTCGTTCACTTGTTCAAACATTCTTCAGTCACTCTTTGATGTTCCCTGTTCTTCTGGGAAGCACGTTGCACTGTAATTACGGATTCAGTCTTTGACAAAATGTAAAACACAAAGCTTTCTGGTCACTAATCGCCATGTTTGCTACTGAAGCTTTCTAACGCCAAATAGAGGAAACAGTGGATGCGCATACGTGGGTACAAAATTGTTTCAGTTGCTCTTTCATTTGATGTATTACAGAAGAATTTATAATTCTTCATTAATTTAATGCACCCTGTACTGTTAGAATTTGAAATTCTTTTAGTTTTTTTTAAAATTTTAAACTAAAAGTAATGCAAAAGTCGTATATACGGTTAGTTTCTTTTACAGAAACACAAACACAGTAGGTGTCTTTTATAGAAAGAAACTATATAAAAAAATTACCTGTGGCACTAATGTAAAAATGAAATTAAATTAAATCTTTAAGTTTTACGTCCCACGCTTATGCTGGTTAGGCTGAAGCAGACGGTGATGATGACAGATGAGTGAAATGATGGAATAAAGAAAGTGTGAGGAAACGGGAGAACCCCGAGAATACCCACGAGCACGGTGTTTGTTCACCACAAAGTGCACACGGCGCGAGCTGGGATTGAACCAGAGACCCCAAGCACCGGATCTGAACGCTCTACCACTGAACCACCACGCCCCCATTGCGTCACTAATGTGTTTCCCTAATATGTCACTAATGTGATAATCCCTAGTATACGAGGAATGGTCGAAAAAAGGTTACAAAGCCTATCATTGCTTATGTGTGTGACATACCTGGAAGATCAAGAACATACCTGATGATAGAGGGCACTCAACAACAGTCCCCGATTAACCATAGTTTTTGTTCAACTGCTTATCACAGCGGCAGACAAAGATTTCGATACCATTTGCATAAAAATCCTCAAGTTCTCGTAGCCACCGTCAGGCAGCGGTTTTGAGATAATAATCTGCCACAAGAAAACAGTTCCGAGCCATTTTTTGCTTTAGAAGGGGAAAGATGAAATACACCGGGACTAAGTCAGGCTGTAAAAGAGGTGCTCTAGTCTTCCAAGCGTAATGTCTGGTTGAGTGGGTCTACCGATGTATCCATGGTTGTCATTCACAATATTGTTCCGTTTTTCTTTAAAGACACGACACTTCCCTATATGTTGCTTTGAAATTTAGCCCTCGCCATACACCTCTGCCTATGAACATCTGCACGTGTATTGTTTTTGGACCACAGGAACCGCACTACTGACCTCGCTTATACTCTTGTACAATTTTCTATACAAGTCATCATTTTTAGTGTCCATTTCTCGGATATACAGGATCAGAATCCAAAGTCTTCAAACATGCACCAAGACAGACGTATTATTAATCTACGAATAAATTTTCGTTAAGTTACACTGAATAACATAAAAGATTTATGTTTGTAATATTTTTTTTCTGATTATTCCTCGTACATCCAATTTGGCATGTGTTAGAAGCCATCGACTTACCAGTCACAATTTTTTCCATATCACTTGAATCTGAATTGGTGACGCAGACAAGATGATCAAAATAAAACTTAAAAAAACCAAATAATGAAAAATTAAAAGCTCCACTTATCAAGTTCGTTTCACCAAATTTTAATATAAATGGGACATAATATATATGGGACATAATATAATCTATATATATATACTCGTATGATATGAAATGTGAAGGTGAAATAAAAGAAAGAATAGGAATGGCGAAATAAAGCCTTTAGGAGGAAGAAAAGACTGTTTCCTGGAACCTTGAATAAAAAACTAAAAAAAAAGGATAGTAAAATGGTTCGTGCGGAGTATTGTATTGTATGGATCAGAAAGATGGATATTAAGAAAAAATGATGAGAAACTAATAGAAGCTTTGGAAATGTGGGTATGGAGAAAAATGGAGCTAATTAGCTGGGTCGAGCGGAAAACGAATGAGAGAGTGTTAGAAATGGTGGGAGAAGAAAGAACAATTTCAGATATTATTAAGAAGAGGAAGAGAAACCGAATGGGACACTGGATGAGAAAGAAATGTATCATGAGAGACATGCTAGAGCAGTGTTTCTCAAAGTGTGGGTCGCGGGCCGTTTTTTGGTGGGTCACGAGAAGTTTTTGCTTTTGATTATGAAAATTTTATTTTGATACAAAAAACACATATTGTGAAGTACTATTCAGGAAATGAAAATTGGAAGCGTTTGTTAATGAGGTAAAATCTAAGTGGTTACTCAGAGCCCTGCCGTGTTGTACAGTCAGTAGAGGTGCCGAATTAGGATGGGAAGAGAGTGGGTGGGTCAAATTCTGTCATGGGGTAATGCATTGAGTCGGGAGTAGCGTAGCTCTATTACCTTTCTATGGAAACACTTTAACTCTTTAACCCTCTTTGCGCATGCGTACAATTTCATATAACAGATACAGTTATTGTGAAAGAAATTTACATTACACTTGCTCAATCGTCACCGACTGATATCCTCATACCGACAGAGCACTACATTTATAAACTCACATTACAACATAGTTTGAAAGTGAGATATTTACGATAAACATAAAAGAAACCAACGAAATTTTGATTTATTAAAATTTAAGTATCGAGCTCTACTTTGTACGGTAACATTCGTGGTCGCTTGGGGTGTTCACAACTTCCCAAATAAAATTCACGTTAATCACTCATACGGGCTGTTGTTGAACGAACTGAAATAAATACAGCTGTTTGTTCATACCTCTTGGTAGCTAGGTGGGCCACAAAATATTTTTTATTATTTAATGTGGATCGAAGTAACAACAAGTTTGAGAACCATTGTGCTAGAGGGTATGGTGGCAGGAAAGAGAGGGAGGGGGCGAAGAAGACTACAATTGAAGGACGATATCAAAACAGAAAAATCGTACGTGAAAACGAAGAGATTAGCTGAAGACCGTGGAGTCTGGAAGCTTCTCAGTTGTAGCAAGTGACCTGCCAATAAGGGCAGAATTCCTATGATGATTCGTAAGTGAAAGGCAGAACGTTTATTAACTACAATATACTAAAATACTTGTATTATTAATTACAATACTCACAAATAACAATTTCTAATCTTTAGTACTACTTAAATAAAAATCAACAAAATACTTTCCGTTAATTGCCCAAGTTCATATTTGATTTCAAGATTTTTCAGACTGTCTTGCATATTTTATCATCACTTTTGTATATCATATTTCTCTTCCTCGTTAATAATTCTTTAGCATCTAGTCAGCAAGTACTACTCCCCTCCACTCCCCCCCCAAAAAACCCTCTCCATGATTTCTTGTTCTTCTTTCTAGAAACACCAAAATTCATTTATGCCAGTCAGTAATTAAGTAACAAAGAAGAAGAAGAAGAAGAGAAAGCAAATTAGCAAAACAATTTTAATGACACACACACACACACAAAAAATTACAACGCCAATTTAAGATTTTTGTTCTTTCGTTCTCTTCACAATCTTTTGCCCACAACAGTTTGTATCATCCAAAAATATTAGAAAAAAAATTAAAAGTAAAAAAGAAAAATAAAGTAACTTGAAATGAAGGGTGTGAGGATATGAAAGCAGTAGCAGCAAATCTTTAACGAAAGAGTTTTCCGTTAATCTCAAAATAATAACATCTCTTCTTAACGCTTATTCAAATTTTCTGCTTAGAGATCCAGTTGATTAGCACAACATAAAATACATCTCCTCTGCTTAATTTTCTTCAAGCTGCTTTGAAAACTTTTTTTCCCCATTTTATTTTTTCTTCTTTAAAACAAGTACAAACTTGTTCGTCAAGCTTATACGTGGTGTGATCAACTGAAACCCATTTGAGGACAATATTTACGAAAGCACTAACAGTAATTAATTACCTTTTATACACAACGTAAAGGCATGCGTGAGGAGTCTGTCAGAGCATTTGCGCTTCAATAAAAGTCACCATACGTTTTTACACATTTGTTCCATTTGTAATTCGCCAATAAACTGAACCTGTACCTAGCGCATTACAAGATACTTGAAAAGTGGCAACTCAGATTTCGATCTGTACTTCAGGATGCTAAAAATGGAATTTGATCCGTATCATATGATCTTAAAATTAAAATCTAAGAAAACCTTTTCTTATCGATATTAGTAAACAACCAAAATGTCCTCATGAAAGGTTTTACAGTTTGTTAAATACGGAAACATAAGTTTGTGTTGTGTGATCAGTAATTTGGATTGAAATGTGCAGCTGTAAATTAATCAAAACTTCGGACCGACACAGGCCCGTAACTTGTGGGAGGCAGGGGCAACTGCTCCTCAGGGAAGCTTACCGCCGTTCGAGGGGGCCCATTTTAAGACAAAATTGTATTACTCCATATACGATACGAACATGAAATTATAAATGAAGCATCAACCAGGTTCACTACATTACATAAACAAAACAGTACACAAAAGCTAAATAAATTAGGGGACGCGGTGGCTCAGTGGTAGAGTGTTCACCTCCGGTGCTTAAGGTCCTTGGTTCGATCCCAGCTCGCGTCGTGTGGACTTTGTGGTGGACAAACACTGTGCTCGTGGGTTTTCTCGGGGTCCTTCCGTTTCCTCCCACTCATTTCCCATAAGCACCGTCTGCTTAAGCCTAATCGGCATCGGAATTGGGACGTAAAACTCAAAGATTTCATTTAATTTACAAAAGCTAAATAAAACAAAAATGAGTCATGGGCTTATTTCAGTAAAAAATGTCTACTATTGGGCCCTAGAAATATTTATTCATATGGCTTTGAGATTTGTCAATATTGTCACCTTAATTAATTTTGTCTGGTATGGAACGGGCCCAGAGGCGTAACTAAGGGTCTCGTAGACCTTGCCATGCAGAAGGGCTCACAGGTTCCAGGGGGCCCATAAGGAGTAAGAGATAGATGGAAAAAGGGAGGCCAAGAATTAGATAAATAACTTTTTCTGGCGACCGAAATACGCGTATTAATGCTTGCCCCCGCCCCCCCCTTCCAGAAAAATCTAAGTTACGGCGCTGGACCGACATGTATATTGCAAATTCCAACTGTATCGTAGTAATATTCCTGCCTTTGATATGCGATTAAAAAGATAGACGGGAAACAATAATTTGTGATTTTAATTATGAATATATCGAATGTTTAATGTGAGCTTTGGATACAGCTTCTAGGGAATATAATGCTTATTAATAAGATGGGCATTTATTCCGAAGTTGGTCTTCCTCCTAGTTTTTGCCTAAAGGCGTAATAATTGGTTCCTTTCTGTACCAAAGTTTAATATTTAATTCACACAGCAAGCGAAGGATGGTTAGAGCTCCACAGGGCAGGTTGTCTTGTGTTTTTATTACAGCTAAATGGGAAGGGGAACCTGTGTTCTAGAACTCTACCGCCATATTGATTATTGTACTTACCGCTACATTGAAAATTGTGATTTTCTCCATGTTTCTGTATAGTTATTTGCTTACTACATTTTTTACAATTTATTTTTTAGATTTATTAAGCCATGACTTTTACTTACTTTTAATAGATTTTCCTGATTATAATCTATTTGTTTCACAAACTGTAATAATGTTACCTCATATCCAGGGCTGCGTGTTTGTATACCTGCAGCCATGTTTACAAAACAAATGCTCCTTACATTCCCACAATCCTATCATCCAATTACCTTGCGCCAAGTAGTTCCCTCCGCTTACCAGATAGTTCCATGTTTAGAACCGCTTATATAAGAAAATAAATACAACTTTCTCTCTCCTTATACATTATCAAGTACACAAACAAAGCAAATTATTGAATTTTTCCGGTAAATTTTCAAAATTTTCCTAGAAACGGATGACCACTTTGGAACTTAACCCATATGATGAAATACAGATTATTTTAATGTAATGAAAGATATTCTATGGTTATGGGTGTATAATGAATATTGAAATATAATATTAATAATACTTGAATATGCTTTAGTGTAAAATATAATATAGAAAAAGGCTGTTCAAAGATAAGAAGGAATTGGACTAGAAAAACAAATAAACATAAGTATGTTGTTTCCTATGTACAGTGGAGTCTCGTTAATTCAAACTTGGATAATTCGAAATATTGGATAATTCGAACAGAAGTCCATTCCCCTTGAAAACTGTATTGAAAACAATAGTAAAAAATCGTGGATAAATCGAACTTTTGAACCTATGTTTTGGACAATTCGAATTAAATACAGTTGAATTTTTTTAATATTGGACAGATGTAAACAGAGAAATACAGTTTTGACGTGTTTTCAGTTATCCAGATGCAGCGATAGGGAAGAGTAATACAAAAGATAAATAGAAAATCTATGTAATGATAAAGATGAAGGTGAGTTGGGGAAGAAGTAAAGATAGAGAACGTGTGCCAATCTCATCTTGTTTCAGAATTGGTTGGAAATTTAAGATGAATTGTTGATAAAGTCAATCAAATGTTATTAATATCGTATTCCACGCAATACATGAAATTCAAGATTTATTGACCGTACAAAAACAATCAAATTTAAGCAAATGAGGTTTACCACTTCTTAAAAGTGAGAGCAGAATATTCAAATTGTTACTGGTGTTTAATTGTTTGGGCTATTCAATGTATGTTGCAGTATTGTACGTAAATATATTTTCCATTATACACCTAGTTTGTATTATGTGGAGTCAATGTCGTTTGTTAGTTTGCAGTATTCGATCAGGCAAATAATAAGCTGCTTAAAGATAAAATCTACATCATATGAATATGGTTTTGATGCACAGTACTTTGGTTTGTTTGTTGTTATATATGTGAAAATGAATGTTGTTGGATAATTCGAATTTTTTTCGTTTCTCCTTGGACTTCGAATTAAAAAGAGTCCACTGTACTTATATTGCAAACTCGGATTGACAAGTCATGTGATTTCATGCATAGGTTGTATTCGCCAATTATCAGAGAGTATGTATAGCATGGTAAAGCCTGTACGTTATTGTGGGAGTTTCTCATCAACGCTTCGAACCTCCAATCTTTTACACTGAAACACATACAAGAGAGAGTAAGGGTGTATTTCACATTGTGTGACCAATCTATGCCGTCCATGTGAAAGTTATTGTTCGAACCAATCACGGACACGGATGGCGACGTTCACATCAACAGCGTAATTTCAGACTTTGCCAGGGTGTGTGCTTGGCAGGACTGCATATAGACATAAGAGTTTGACTTTTTTTTTAATACATTAATATATAATTTATTGTAAAGCTGTGTTTCTTAAACTCAGGAGAACAATTGTTCCCTGCCATAGCCTTCTATATGGTATATAGAAGGCTGTGTCCCTGCCCTTCCCAAATAACGTTCCTGCTTAACAACGTCATCTGTGTGCAACTTCTTCCTTTTTTCGCCTTCTTTAGAGAGACAAAGTTGCAAGGTCGCATGAATAGATTCAGATAGATTTGAAATTTGTCTTAAGTGATAACGTGGGCTCGAGCAGGAGCCTCATTCCGTAATGGTTTGCGTTAACGCAACGGAAAATCTGGAGTTTACTTTGCTATAATAGGCATTGCACGTCCTTCCCATTGTGTTCTTGACCAATCGACTACTATTGTTTGGAGTATACTTACGTCGTCTTATACACCTTCATGTGACGAAACACTTCAACTAGTTGACATTCTTCAGCAGTGAAGAACTGTGTGACAGCACGTTGATCTTGTTTAGAAGGGTTGTGGATGAATAACGCTATTTTTCAATGGCTATTCCTGCAACAACAAAACAAAAAGTGAAAGGATTATTTTAATTTTGCATGAGCAAGGATATGTGAAACGATAGACCTGTACCACTAAAACTCCACGCTCCTTTGTTGATTACACCATATTGTAGGTAACGGAGATTATTCCGTACCAGTCATTACAAGATTCTGCGTACCGCATAGCAACGCGAAAATTAAAATCAATGTAACTGCTATGCCCATTAACGCAAACTAAATCGCAAATTATACGTTGCGTTGTCACAAATCGTTACGGAATGTGCTCGATTCTCAGTCATCAAAAATTGTAAAGGGCCTAGCGGAATAAGCATGTGAAAACTACCCCCAAGCATATCTGCACCAAATTTACAGTATCGATGAACATTTATGAGAAACTCAGTTTCCAAAATTTCAGTCTCCCCGAGCGCTTTTGGGGGGGTGCTTGGAGTTGGGAAGGAAAATTGAAATTATTTTTTTTCCTTCTGAACGGCTGAACCGATTTGCATGAAAAAAGATGTTAGGAGTTCTCAACAAGAGAAAAGTCGGAAAATATTTTTTGGAAATTTTTTTGGGTTCAAAATTGGTCAATTTTTTTTTGAATTTTTCAAAAAAAAATTAATGGAAGACTAACTGGGACACTCACATTTTTTTGCCACTTTTGTCTTCAGAGGGTCTCCAACAACATATATTTTTTTCATTGTGAGTGTCCCAGTTAGTCTTCCATTAATTTTTTTTTGAAAAATTCAAAAATTTTTTTGACCAGTTTTGAACCCCAAAAAATTTCCAAAAAATATTTTCCGACTTTTCTCTTGTTGAGAACACCTAACATCTTTTTTTCATGCAAATCGGTTCAGCCGTTAGAAAAAAAAAAAGATTTCAATTTTCCTTTCCCCCTCCTAGCATCCCTCCAAAAGCGCTTGAGGGGCTGAAACTTTTGGAAACTGAGTTTCTCATAAATGTTAATCGATACTGTAAATTTGGTGCAGATATGCTTGGGGGCAGTTTTCATATGGTTATTGCGCTAGGCTCTTTCTTAACTGAGTATTCGAAAAAAAAAAACCTGCCTAAATCATTTATTTATAGAAACTGCAGCGATCATAGCGTAATGTAAACTAACATTATACATTGGTGGAAATACATTTAAGAACATTTCGCTACAGAGTCCGGTTTGAACACATTTCACGTCATGCAATGCGTATCTGTTGTAGAGATGGATGTTTGGCAATTGGGGTTCGTGCGGGTTCAGGTTCATTATCCTCAAAGGAACTCACACTTACAAATCGCAATGAGGCTTATACTAGCTCAGACTTTCACTCGATCAAACTCACACTCCTTAATAGCAATAAGGTTCACGCTAGCTCAGACTCGCACTTCAGACTTATTATCATCGAAGGGACAAACGCTCACTAATCAATAAGATTCACACTTGCTGAAACTCGCACTCGAACAAACTCAGCCTCACTTTTTTCAAAGGAACTCACGCTCACTAATCGCAATGAGGCTTAAGCTAGCTCAGACTTGTACTCGATCGAACTCACGCTCACTAATAGCAATGAGGTTCACGCTAGCTCAGACTCACACTTGAGACTCATTATCATCCAATTGACAAACGCTCACTAATCGATGAGGTTCAAGTTAGCTCAAACTCGCACTCGATCGAACTCAGGCTTACTATTTTCAAAGGAACTCACGCTAATCGCAAACCGCTAATTATCATTCGTTTTCTCATTGTGTTTCTCTCTGATTTTCTCAGATTGTAAAAACGTCATACATCAGCCAGATGAAAATGATTGTTCCACTTTCCTGTGTATCCTTACTTTTTGGACCACCCTATATTTTGTTCACATGAGACATTCAATTCCACAGAAAATAGATAGGCATTAGAAAAAGAGCCTTATTTTTTGTCTTTAATGAAGCAATTATGAAATTTAACATTTTTAAATAAATAAATAAATAAATAAATAAGATCTCAAGTGTCCATTGGATATTTTTCTTTGCCTTTGATTCTATTTAATTTCTAGCATTTGACGTCTATTTTGCCACATCTTGTTTGAATCTTTCTCTAAAATCCACTTTTCTAGCCTTTCTCATCCTGTAGTCTCTTGATCCAAACCTCTCCCTGACACTTAAACACAAAACGGATGCATGTAGACTAAAACAGCTTCTAGCGAGCTAATGGTCTATAGTCCTCCTCCTCTTGGTGTTAATGAGATTAGAAGGTGGACTCAACACCTCCTGAATGCTAGTGACGGGCTTTCTCAGCGCCGTCGAAACGCTTCCTGATTTGTTTCTGTCGCCTGAAATCAGGCTGTTGTTTACCACACGGGTCTTCTTTTTCCTTTTTTGTTATTTTTACCAACGAAAACTCGCTTGATAGCCCTCTCTCCATTGCAAAGAAATCCAGCGACAATGTTTCCATCTTTGTGCACCAATATTTATTCATGAAACACGAGGAAATAAAGGCAAGTGGACTATAATTTAAAAATAAAACAGTTAACATATCTGTAAATTCTTTCTTATGTCTAGAAGACATAGATTTTGCCTATGTGACGAAACAAGAGGAGGCAAGAAATAAAATTTTGGGTTAGGGGGAAGCAAACTGGGCCCCATCTTTTTTTCGCTCGATTCTTGTAGTATGTGACGAGACAAATACGATGGTACCAAAATTATTGAAATTGCACCAGGGGAACATGAGTAATTTGGGTAATTTTGTAGTTTTATATGTAAAATGAAGGGGACATATACTACAAGAATCAAGCGAAAAAAGATGGGGCCTAATTTGCTTCTCTCTAACCAAATTTTCTCCTTTCCTCTCGTAAGTTTTGTAGAAATAGTGTCTCGGGGGCCGCGGTGGCTCAGTGGTAGAGCGTTCACCTCTGGTGCGTGGGGTCGCGAATTCAATCCCAGCCTCCGTCAAGTGAACTTTGTGGTGGATAAACACCGTGTGCGTGGGTTTTCTCGGGGTTCTCCCGTTTCCTGCCACTTTCTTCATTCTACCATTTCTTTCATCACTCATCATCACCGTCTCTTTTAGCCTAACCGGCATAAACGTGGGACGTAAAACTCAAATATTTGATTTCATTTTTAGTAATAGTGTCTCGTCTGGATTCTCGAAGTGTTCTTTCTCGTCTTGTCTATTAAGCATATGTATAAATTTTAAGTTATTGATTTTATTCCCTTAATTCCATGTAGAAGTTATCAGAACTCTTCCGCGTCACGAGAAGTTCACGAAGCGTGTGATATAACGTTATTTAAACCATCTTTATTATTGGTTTATATTGTGTAATGATTTGCATTGTCTTTTAAACGTTGATAAATGCTACCGGTATTCATTGTGTTCGTATAATCACTTGATCGATTTATATTTTTTAAAATTATGAACCATATAACACTAGGACAGTGAAATCTAAGATGTGACTGAACTAGTTAGTGTTTCTCGTCTTGTCTCGTCTAGTACTTCTTGTATCATTTTTCGAGACGGAAGTCGAAAGGACATAAGAAATTTCTCTTTTCGAAAACAATACTAATTAAGAGTTTAAAATGTTTTCTGCTTAGTCACAAGGTTCCAATTCTAATCCATAGCAAGTCATTTTTATTTATGTATTCATCAATTATCACCAGAGTTAGGATTTTTAGGAGTAGCTTTCATAGTAAAAGGAAAAAAGAGTAAGGAAAAGGCGGAAAGCCATTCTCTATATAACGGAAATCAATTCGTGCAACGTTTTCATCATTTCTGTTGTGATATTCATTAACAGACAGCTGGACAGACGGATGGGCATTGTCATTCTTTTAACATTTCTCATATTTATATACAGCAGAATTAGCCAACACCTCAACCGTGGTCTATTAGATACAGTGATTGCGTGGAATCATAAAGCTTGACCTAGTTCTACCAATTTCAGTGCCCAATACGACGCGACGATGTGTACTGGCTGTCAACCTGCATTCATGCAATTTTACCACTGCCATGTTTCCTGCTTTACAGAGAACATTTTCCGAGGGTACAGTGTTTGTGAGATAGTCACTAAGATTTATCTTGTTTATTTTTAATGTTATTGATTTGTATTTTTGCTATTATTATTGCTACAATTTAATTCGAATAATTCGAACGATCACTCATAAGAGAAATACCTAGATTATGTTGTCTGTGATTCTGCCGCATTTATACGCTGTTAAACCTGTAGTTATATTTCAGTGCAATTATTTAACACACAAGAACTCTCAGAACAAGAAAGAAAGACAAAAACTTTAGTCAGAAAACAGGAGAAGATAAAGGAGACAGAATTGTGTTTGTTAGAATTATATTTATCAGTCTCATGGGTACTCTCCATGTGTATGACTATGTTTCAAAGCCTCCGGGTCACTCTATGTTATGAGTCTCTCCGCGTTTAACTGCCTCCGGGTCACGGGTGACAAACTTATAACTCAACACTGCTTCTCTGAATAGAGTTTGGGTTTGTTACCATAAATGTCAGTGGCGTAACTAAAAGCTTGGGGCCCCTCTCGCAGACGGCATGGGGTGAGGCCCCTTCTCTACATCCCATTTCATGATTTTAGGGCCCCTTGATGACTTGAGGCCGTCCCGCAATGCGGGGTCTTCTGAGCCCTTATTAAAAAATAATTGATAAATGTTGCTCCTTCTCACAAGAGCTCGGACACGCTAGCAGCAATGCGGCTTGCGTTCACCAATCTCAATGGGCTCGGGCTCGGTATGCTCAATGGGACGCTCACTTTAACTTGCTCTCTTTAACCTGATACAAAGAAGTTTGTTACTATCTCTAAACGATTGAGTGTAGTGTTGCAAGCCATTGGCCAAACTGTCTATAGAACAATAGTCAATTATCGTAAGAATGCACATAGAAGGATAAATGTTTTGATGACTTATGACTCGTACTATCTGCAGTGAGAAAAATCCGTTCCCCGGACAGCGGTATATTGTACAAATATACGGAATCCTCTTTCTTCCTACAGAAATCAGGATAGAGCATACGCATACGTTATCCCTATGCTATGTTACATCATGCCTTTGCAAGATGTCTGATATCTAACAGTCTTCCTTATATTACATACATATATGTATGTTACCTTCGTCAGCTATACGTTATATACATCCATTTGTATGTGGGATCCTGACAGCCTATATTGTTTCATATGGAAAGTACTATAGAAGGAACACTTATACGGAAAATATAAAACATGTCTTTTCAGTTATAGGTCTGCTGTACCTTAAGTCCAGAAACTACAGGAATTAGGCATGTAACCTACCTTTTAAAGTACGCCACCTACAATTTTTCTTCTCAGTGTGTTTGCTACCTTCAATGCAGCTTGCAACAGCTGGAGCTTGAGTTCACTATGCTTAATGGGGCTTTTTGCTCTCAATAGTATCAATGAGAATGCGTTCACTCGAACTCAGGCTCACTATCATTAATGGAGTTGGCGCTCACTAATCTCAATGGGGCTGTCTTCGCTTGAACTTGGGGTTGTTCCTATAGGTGTCGGGCTCGTGACTGTAACCAATTCGAGCTACTACTAACTTGAAGCTATTGTCTTTGGTAGGCTATGGCAAAAGAATTTGTGGGGGACAACATCGTGTCCGTGGGTTTTCTTGGGGTGCTCCTGTTTCCTCCCACATTCTCAGTTCACAATTTTTTCCCGTCGTCATGCATTTACCTTAAGCATCCGGCCCCCTTATCTTAGCGGGACTTTGGGGTCCGCCCTCAACCCCCCGCTGGGAAAACATCCTCGTATCTCTTACATCCACAATTCTACTGAATTTCAAGTTTCTTTTCCTATTTGAACTATCTAAAACAGCGTTTCCCAACCTTTTTCAACTTACGGAACACTACGGGGTTAGCTTGAATTCACGCGGCACACTTATAGATATTATTATTATTATTTGTAAATATAAAGTACCGTGGTATTTTTTCTGTGATTACTGATTTTCTCACAGAGAAGAAAGCTCGATCACTGTTTTTTCCCCGTGGAAATCATTATGCTTATTTTTCATTTCAATTTAAAACTTCAACACAATTGCAATCAAATATAGGACTCAGATTTTTTTTAAAAAAATACACTTTGTTTCGAAAGGTGTGTCGGATTTTTCACTAACCAAGGAAGATCACTCAAAAACGAACGAACAAACAAATCTCTTATACTTTTAAAACACAGTAGGTAATTTGTATGCACGTTTGTCTTGCCGAGAGGATTGAATGATTTTTTTGAAATTTTAAGTTACGAAATAGTCTGTAGCAATAAAGAAGCAATAATGGTCATAACAATGATAACAAATACGTTTGTCCACATTAAAAATGTACAGAAAAGTAACACAGTATAAAACTTAAAATTGTAGATTCAAACTAGAGGTTCTTAGTAATATGAAATAACAAATATTCAATTTTCCCTATGTCTTGCAATTTATTGCTATAGAATTAATAATTTTGTTTCGATTTCCTCGCGGCACACCAGGGGCCTATTCGCGGCACACCAGTGTACCGCGGCACACCGGTTGGGTAACGGTGATCTAAAAGATAAGATTTTGTGTCCCAAGAAAACGCCCATTTAAATAAAATAGGAATTTCTTAATACACCCTTTAGGCCCCTTAAAAAACTAAAAATATTCACTCTTGGCAATTTTTTGCAGGTTAGTCACGGAAGGTTACAATCACGCTAAATTTCATCATTCTAATTCTGCGGCAAGTGCCTAAACATTTTGAGGTGTATATGTCCCGTGTGAATAACGTGGGAGAGATTACTCAGTTTTCTATCAAACCACTGTAAACTGGAAATTTTTATTTTTGGTGGTTTATTTAGGTAACGCTAACGAAAACGTACAAAAATACCCAATTTCAAGTTTTTATTCTAAGTACCTAAAATATGAGATTATAGGTCCGAAAAAAAGCCCATTTAAATAACATGGGGAATTTTTTTATCCCTCCTTTAGACCTCCTAAAAATTAAAAATATTCACTTTTGGCAATTTTCCCGTAGATTCGTGAGTCCCGAAAAGCTACAATCATTCCAAATTTCAACTTTCCACGTCAACCGGAAGTAGCCGTTATTTTATGTTAGTCAATTCATATAGTTTTATATACGTATACAGTTAGGATATTCTCGGAAGTTATCCTGTAAGTATGCAACACTGCAACACCTCTTCGATGTGTCCACTCTCATTCAGCATGTGACGTCCACAGGACTTGATCGTCTTCATTATAAGTAAAAGTACCGGCGCACTTAATGCACACACACACACACACACACACACACATACACACGCTTCTGCGTGTTCACACAGTGTCCGTATACGTATATATATAGCTACAATCTCTCCCCCTCTTCCCTTTACTATCACCATCGCCCTGACAAGGTTCAAGGTACTCCTCACCCTGCTCATTCAGTCATTCACTTGAGAGCCAACCAATCAGAAGTTTCCCCCTTTAGCACCAGATGTCGTTGGTAGCTATATAGGAAATAGTTTAGCTTCAATGTGACTGGGTAAAAAGAAAAAAAAATTTAAATGACATAGTGATGATGTCTTTCGGCAGAAAATCTTCTTGATCCGGGAATGATTCCAAAAGAGAGAAAAATAAAAGAAACTTTTATTTCCTAGATAGAATTAAACTTTTTTTTTTTTACGTTTTGTTTTAGTTCTCTTTTCTGTACCGGAAGATCTTTTTTTAATGGCGGCTAGTGTGTTTCTATAGTATCAAACTCTTCCCCTTGCTGCTGCAACATATTTCCATTCTCTGTTATTCGATTATCCTGTTCAGGTATGAGTATATTTCAGGGATGTAAATTAAATGATATAATAAATATGTAATAAAATTAAATGATATAATAAATTAAATGAAATAAATAAATGACAATAAATGATATAATAAATATATAATAAATTTAAATGATATAATAAAATAAATGAAATAAATAAATGACAATAAATGATATAATAAACATATAATAAATTAAACGATATAATAAAATAAATGAAATAAATAAATGACAATAAATGATATAATAAATATATAATAAATTAAATGAAATAAATAAATGAAAATAAATGATATAATAAATATATAATAAATTAAATGATATAATAAAATAAATGAAATAAATAAATGACAATAAATGATATAATAAGTATATAATAAATTAAACGATATAATAAATTAAATGAAATAAATAAATGACAATAAATGATATAATAAATATAAAATAAAATTAAATGATATAATAAATTAAATGAAATAAATAAATGACAATAAATGATATAATAAATATATAATAAAATTAAATGATATAATAAAATAAATGAAATAAATAAATGACAATAAATGATATAAATATATAATAAATTAAATGAAATAAATAAATGACTTAATAAATGATATAATTAAATGATATAATAAACTAAATAATATATAATATATAAATAGGATAACACTCTTTATGATTACTCTATTCACAAATTTCCTACTTCGTAAAAGTAAAAGAGTTTGTAGTTCAAAAATTATATTAACATTTTTAACTTTCCACGAAGCTGCTAGATATAGAGAGTAATAGAAAAAAAACACCTTTCGCTGAAAGCTAGCATCATAAATGGGGACAAAGTTGAAATGTACTTTTGAGTCAAGAAAGGGCAAAACAGTTTAGAGAGACATACAAAGACTATTATAATCGTCAGAAACGTTTTCATTTTTCATTTTTTTTCTGCCAGGAATTAAGATGTATGACGAGACACAGTCAACAACAAAAAAATAAAAAAATAATCTCAGAGAAAAATAACTGAAAATTTTTCAACCATTTTAGCATTAAGTAACACAAAGTGAATGCAATTCATCTAGACATAACCTCTGTTGCAGTTAGGTTCATTTATTAAAAGAAATTAACACTGACTAACATCTTCAACATTCAGGTCACTTACTATAGAAAGAGAAGATACAAAATTTAGCAGAAAGGAAAAAGAATGATAACTGAATATTTTAATCACAGAGACTCCATTTGTTAATTAATTAATTATGCTTTCTTAACGGCATGTACACTCACTGACAAAAGAAACATGTACTACGTTTACTGCAAATGCTCGGCAGTCACAACTGTTTTGTTTATGTGAAGGGAGACATTATATGACATTGGGAGAAGGCAGGAGGAGACATTATATGACATTGGGAGAAGGCAAGGGGAGACATTATATGACATTGGGAGAAGGCAAGGGGAGACATTATATGACATTGGGAGAAGGCAGGAGGAGACATTATATGACATTGGGAGAAGGCAAGGGGAGACATTATATAACATTGGGAGAAGGCAAGGGGAGACATTATGTGACATCGGGAGAAGGCAGGAGGAGACATTATGTGACATCGGGAGAAGGCAGGGGGAGACATTATATGACATTGGGAGAAGGCAGGAGGAGACATTATATGACATTGGGAGAAGGCAAGGGGAGACATATGACATTGGGAGAAGGCAGGAGGAGACATTATATGACATTGGGAGAAGGCAAGGGGAGACATTATATGACATTGGGAGAAGGCAGGAGGAGACATTATATGATATTGGGAGAAGGCAGGAGGAGACATTATGTGACATCGGGAGAAGGCAGGGGGAGACATTATATGACATTGGGAGAAGGCAGGAGGAGACATTATATGACATTGGGAGAAGGCAAGGGGAGACATTATATAACATTGGGAGAAGGCAAGGGGAGACATTATATAACATTGGGAGAAGGCAAGGGGAGACATTATATGACATTGGGAGAAGGCAAGGGGAGACATTATATAACATTGGGAGAAGGCAAGGGGAGACATTATGTGACATCGGGAGAAGGCAGGAGGAGACATTATGTGACATCGGGAGAAGGCAGGGGGAGACATTATATGACATTGGGAGAAGGCAGGAGGAGACATTATATGACATTGGGAGAAGGCAGGAGGAGACATATGACATTGGGAGAAGGCAGGAGGAGACATTATATGACATTGGGAGAAGGCAAGGGGAGACATTATATGACATTGGGAGAAGGCAGGAGGAGACATTATATGACATTGGGAGAAGGCAGGAGGAGACATTATGTGACATCGGGAGAAGGCAGGGGGAGACATTATATGACATTGGGAGAAGGCAGGAGGAGACATTATATGACATTGGGAGAAGGCAAGGGGAGACATTATATAACATTGGGAGAAGGCAAGGGGAGACATTATATAACATTGGGAGAAGGCAAGGGGAGACATTATATGACATTGGGAGAAGGCAAGGGGAGACATTATATAACATTGGGAGAAGGCAAGGGGAGACATTATGTGACATCGGGAGAAGGCAGGAGGAGACATTATGTGACATCGGGAGAAGGCAGGGGGAGACATTACTTGATATGCTTTCCAGATCGTAATGGCACTAAAGGTCAATACACATAATCCATTTTGTTTTTGTACCAATTGTTGAAGTGATTGAACATCAGGAAAACTGGTTAATTCACACATAGTGTGCCGTCTCCGTGCCATGTCGTGGTCTATGAAATTTCTCTTCAGACTTTTAGTATTGAAAACTCATTCGCTTATTCTCACATGACATGCCGTGCACAGGGGCGTCATTTCAGACTTTGCTTGAGGGATGCAAGAGCACCACTGACAGGAGAGTTTCACCCTTTGTACTAGTATATTAGTACTACAATTGACTAAAGTATATGTATTCCTCAAACTCTTGGGGGGGGGCAAATTGCCCCCTCCTGCCCTCCCTAGATGACGCCCTTGACCGTGCCTGTGCCGTTCCTATACCAAGACACCAATCAGTATTCGTAGGTTTGCTTAAGAAAATTTCCCTCGACTGATACAAAATTTTACCATTTCTTATCAAATTTTCCCTAGTTTGTTGAGTGTCCAATTCCTATATCAGAAGTTACGTGATAAGAAGGAAGTGTGAACCACATTTGTTTTTTGCTTCTATTTTTTTAACTCTTTCTTTCACTTTTTAAAACAAAAATATACACAGAAATACACGCAGTCAACAATGGGTGCAAGTTATACTACTTTCAACAGAAAGATACATAGACAGTATTACTATTACATTGGTTTATTTCTGAAGAACAAAGATAAAAATTAAGTTTTTATATTGGTGAATCAGTAAGCGGGAGAATTTCCCTGTATTTCCACGTTTTATCAAAATATCCGCTTTTTTCTTTTGTTGCTAAAGTTACCTACGACATTTCTCTAGATTGGGGAAATTTACCTCAAACTACAAACACCGGCCCCGCCAGGCCGCCTTGAAAAGAAAGCAGCCCGGTCGTGGCTCTTCGATAGTGATTCTTCGCCTATCTTCGGAATACACGAAGTGACACGAAGTCCTCACTTGTTAAAATCCATGTTGGGGAATGGTATAGAAAGCAACAGCGGCACGGTATGGCATGGATAAATGACACAGACGGAGCATGGCAGAGGAACGACATGGGCACGGCATCCTATTTGGAAATCAGCCTAGAGAAATCTGCCAAACGGCCCGATACTAGAAGAAAAACTATACGTAAAGTATTGAAATTCTGTAGAGAAGAAAATCAGTATACTGTAGATCTATTAAAGCTTTTTAAGACATTTAAGGAATTTGTTTATAAATATTTGCACGTGATATATTGTAATGTATCACGTGCAAGTATTTATAAACAATCACACGTGCTCCTGTTTGTAAACAACAACCACATGTATTTACGATGGAGTACTACAAGAAGCAGAGGACGGACCGCCAGCACCAACTACAAGTCACTTGACGACATGGGAGCAGCAGCGTCTATATAATTAATGGAGAGGATCAACAGACAGTCACCAGTTTGCGATTGGTCTCTTCACTCCTCTAGGAGAAAACCCAACCTCAAAGCTTCTAGTCAGCTGCAGGACTATAGGCTTACTTTCCACCTAGCTTAGCTTGCTTGGAGCTCTGTCGGGATCCCAACTTCAGTTGCTGAGCCTGCTTCGGTGCTCTGTGACTCTTAACACCCTCACTGCTTGCTTCGGAGCATTGAGATTTCTTACGCCACTCTACTTAGCTTGCTTGGAGCTCTGTCGGGATCCCAACTTCAGTTGCTGAGCCTGCTTCGGTGCTCTGTGACTCTTAACACCCTCACTGCTTGCTTCGGAGCATTGAGATTTCTTACGCCACTCTACTTAGCTTGCTTGGAGCTCTGTCGGGATCCCAACTTCAGTTGCTGAGCCTGCTTCGGTGCTCTGTGAATCTTAACACCCTCACTGCTTGCTTCGGAGCATTGAGATTTCTTACGCCACTCTACTTAGCTTGCTTGGAGCTCTGTCGGGATCCCAACCTCAGTTGCTTATCCTGCTTCGGTGCTCTGAGACTCTTAACCCCCTCACTACTTATTTTGGAGCATTCCTACACCATTCTACTTAGCTTGCCCTGAGCTTTGCAGAGATCCTGTCCTAAAGCTGTAAGGTCTTGGGCTACCTTTTTCTACCTCGCATTAGAGAAAAGTTGTATTGTAATCTGTAAATAATGTTATATTAGAGGATTTTTATAATAAACCAGTAATTTTGATAATTCACCATAAATTTCGCTCAGAATGTAGAGGGTTAAAAGATTACAACCAAGTTCATTTATGGAGGTCATACTGAACCCAGAAGTGGTAGAAGCCTACTATTTACGTTGTAACTTTGAACAATAATATAGTGTGAGAAACAATTTCCTGCCATCGATTAAGTGTTCCAAGAATAACAAATTTCATCTCTATTCTTCATTCTCTACTAAAACCAAATGTCATAGAAATATACTACAACTCCCGGCTTTAATATTGACCTACGTAAAGGAAAAATGATGAGAGCTGGCGAGAAGCACTAATTTTTAAAAATTAATTTAGCTTTCTTAGAATATGTACCATTTTTTAACAGGGGCGTCATTTAGGGGGGCCGGGAGGGGCATTTGCCCCCCTGAGTTTGAGATTTATATAGATTTTATAAATAGAATAGTAGTAAGTCAGTGAGAAAACGCAAAATTTTACCTGGAAATGTAAAATTTTGCCTGGAAATGTGAAAATTCTGCAAGATATTTCATGTACTTTACTATACTAAGTAAGATTTCAGGGGGGCTTAAGTCCGGAAGCCACCCCCTAAATACGCCAATGTCGGTAATACTTCAATCTGCTAACTGAGAGCACCTGGCTCGATTCCCGGTGGGGCGGAAAATTGTTCTCATTTCACATTCCTTCACCCACTCTCTTTAAATGACTTCCTGTGAGAGAATTTTTGGGTGTAAAGAAGACAGGAGCGGAGATGAGACAGAGCTATTATAACAAAGAAACAGAAATACTTTCCGAGACGAGCCATCATTTGTATTACACTTTTTTGAGACGTGACTGTTGTTTCTTAGGCAACCTCCATGCAATTCTACACTACTATGTGCTTAAATCAAGAAAATGTGATAGCTTTACCTCTTCACACAGCCTTTTTGGGTCTTGATTACCTCCCTCTTAGGCCTTAATAACTTTTACTGTTGTACACTGAGTGTATAAAATACGATCGAGACACCTATGCGAGCGAAGAGTAAACTATTTTATCAGCAAGATAAGTCGAAATGATCACTACACACAGCTGTGTTCACAGGCAATATTGTATAGTTTGGTGGTGCTATTGTGGGTAAGCGAAAGGGGCAACATCGTTCTGAAAGAAATAAGATCGTCGGTAGGCGAATGGCAAGTGCGAGCATTTGCAGAACTATGATGGCGACAGGATTTTCTGTTGCAACCCTTTCTCGTGGGCCAACTCGAATGGGGGAGGTAGCAGGAAATTTCCATAAGCAAGGAACTCTCTCTCTGTGTGTAAACTCAGGTGGTTGACAAGAGGCGGAGACGATTCTGCATAATTATGAGGTCAAATCCGAGAGCTACAAGAGCACCAAATAACAACTGATTTCAATGTTGGCAATCCCATATTCGTTTCTTATGGCACCGTTCATCGAAATCTAGCACGAATAGTTTACTCCATCTGATATGATATGAGCAGTGGCGTATTTACGATTTTGTTTTGGGGGGCTTTGCTAACTTTCGGGGGGGGGCCTTTGCCTGAAAATCTGAAAATTGTGCAAGATATTTCATATGCTTTACTATAGTAAGTAAGATTTCGGGGGGCGCTTAAGCCCGGGAGCCCCCCCCCCCTAAATACGCCACTGGATATGAGAGTTTCTAGTTAAGAAACAAGAAACGTAATCTACAATTTGCCAAAGAGCACCCAGATTAGGCTGTTGGTCAGTGGAAGAGTACAGCATGGTTCAGTGGATCCCATTTCGATGATGGGAGGATCCGAATAAAGACGTATCCCAAGATCATAAATAGCACATGCCCCAAGCACAGGGAGATGGCGGAAGTGTAGTTGGTGTGAGAACTGTTTTGTTGGGATCAATAAGGTTCCCTGATAACTTTCAATGGGCGTATGAACACCACGGATAATTTGCAACGTGCAAGTGATCACGTACACTCCTCCGTGAAACTGGAATTTCTAACAAGAAATGACTTTCTCCAGCAAGACAGTACTCCTTGCTATGTAACGTGTCAGTGATCACGTACACTCCTCCGTGCAACTGGAATTTCTAATAAGAAATGACTTTCTCCAGCAAGACAGTATTCCTTGCTATGTAACGTGTCAGTGATCACGTACACTCCTCCGTGCAACTGGAATTTCTAACAAGAAATGACTTTCTCCAGCAAGACAGTATTCCTTGCTATGTAACGTGTCAGTGATCACGTACACTCCTCCGTGCAACTGGAATTTCTAATAAGAAATGACTTTCTCCAGCAAGACAGTTCTCCTTGCTATGTAACGTGTCAGTGATCACGTACACTTCTCCGTGCAACTGGAATTTCTAACAAGAAACGACTTTCTCCAGCAAGACAGTATTCCTTGCTATGTAACGTGTCAGTGATCACGTACACTCCTCCGTGCAACTGGAATTTCTAACAAGAAATAATGACTTTCTCCAGCAAGACAGTTCTCCTTGCTATGTAACGTGTCAGTGATCACGTGCATTCCTCCTTGAAATTTCTGGATGAATGTAATACTCCTTGCTGATTTGACATCAAAGTAAGATAAGCAGCACAAACATAAGTACTGCATTACTTCCATGGGGCCCTTGTCTCCTGATCTCAACCCTATTTAATATGGATGTGATAAAGCGAGTAGTAACAGCACAATCCTCCATCAGCTACTCTTGATGGACTTGACAAACGTTATCCTTTCTACGTAGTGTACTATTCCTTAATATATATGTACCAGGACTCTGCAGCATCTTTGCCGCAACGGATTCAGGCAGTTTTACAATCCAAAAGCAGCTCGACAAGATATTATGCAGAGGCAGATCTAGCTTGGAGTCGTGGGCCTAGTCCCCCCAGTTTTTTGAGTGACAAAAATAATTGAATGATTTATATATTTTCGAAAATATATAGTAAACTCATGATATACCTATCATAGTCTGAGTTCTGGTTGCCCCCAGTTTTTACCTTCAAGATCCGTTCTGTTATTAGGTAGGTCTTTCTAAGTTTTGGCCACTCAGTGTATAGTGACAAAAGTCTTCATACTGTATTGGAAAGAAAACTTAAAAGAAAAGAGAAAAAATTATACCTCCAACTTCAGTAGCCTATAAAAACGTTTAGGCTCGTTAATTTGCCCCACTGTTCTCAACACTTTAAAAAAAAATCTTTTGCACAAGGACATTATAATTTGTGAAAATCAACTTAGGAAAGAAACCTTTTGGCTTCTAAGAAAGCTTTTTCTTTCTTTTTTTTAATATGTTGGTATTTAAGATGCTGTAACAATATTGTGTGGTCTAATATTAAAAGAAAGAAAAAAGATCAGTACATAACAACCACCAAAATAAAAGTTTATATAAAAAGGGCAAATCAGTATTTTAAAAACGCAAACAACAAGCCAAAAGGTTTAAAAAAAGAAGTCACGGATTAATCACTAAGGTTTTCAAGGGGGGGGGAGAGTGCTATGAAAAACCAGTCTCCTGAGGGATGATGGGAAAAAGAACTTTTGCACACGGGGCCTTCCTTCTACTCCGTAAAGTCTTTGCTTGCATTCACTCCAACCGGAAATGTTGCCGTACTTTGTCTCTCTCTCTCTTTCTCTTTTTCCCGGCATCCATCAAGGCTTTGGCCGTGATTTGCATAACTCATTAAGATCGTGTTAGTCACTTTCCGTGTAGTTAATTAAGAAAGTTTCAATTACACCCCTAAAGAAAGTTGGGGATTTATTTCTCTGAAATAGAAGTTAAGGAAAACCTAGGACCTGGTATCTCTGCTGGCTGCTTTTGTTTTTTTGTCTTCTTCTTTTTCTTCTTTGAAAAATATTATTCTGTGACTACGTGGCTTAAACATCGTTGGTACCCAACTTGGTGCGATAGATTATTTTTCCTTACTGCTGTCTTTGTTTCTTTCTCTCTTTTCAAAAGGTTTATTGGTGACATTTTGCGCAGGCGCTAATATTATCACCTACAATTCTTCTGGTGCATCAGTCAAAGACACTTTTTTCTTATGTGTGTGTGTGTGTGTTCGAAATTTTTCAATTAATATGCGTTTGCTTCATAAGTTAGTATCTTATTATCTACTGTATCTAGTTTTTCATTAATAAAATAACTTTTTAATATCGGAAGCAGGTTAGAATATTCGACTCTTTTTTAAGTCCAAAAATGTCGTTGTATAAAACATTTATTTCAGTTTAAATACATAATGATACACACTACGAATAGATGTGCCAGTAAAAAACATAACGTAGACCCTAAACCATACCTCTTAAATAAAACTCCATCTTTAATAACTCGAAAAATACAATTTTTTAAAGCGATTCGTCGGTGCAGATTTACTTTAGAAGGGTATACTCATTACGTGCAAAGTAACTGCCCTTTCTAGATAAAAGTGGATCCAAATTGTATTCATTTTTACGAGGTTCTTTGGAGAGGGGATTTGTTTCGTGAATCACTGAAAAGTGAATGAACCTGAGAAGAACGAAGGAGCCTGATAAAGAGATTAAACAAAGATAGGTAACTGATCACTCAGTTAAGAGTGAGGGATTGACTGCAGATAAGTAACTGATCATTCAGGAAAGAATGAGAGATTGAATGTAAATAGGTAACTGATCATTCAGTTAATAATGAGAGATTGAATGTAGATAGGTAACTGATCATTCAGATAAGAGCGAGGGATTGAATGTAGATAGGTAACTGATCATTCAGGTAAGAGTGAGGGGTTGAATGTTGATAGATAGCTAATAATTCAGGTAAGAGTGAGAGATTGACTGTAGATAGGTAACTGATCATTCAGGTAAGAGTGAAAGATTGAATGCAAACAGGTAAATGATTATTCAGGTAAGGGTAAGGAACTGGGTTCAGATAGGTATTGATTATTCAGTTAAGACTGAAAGACTGAACGCATCCAGGTAACTAACCGATCATTCAGTTACGAATGAGAAACCAAATGCTGACAGATAATTAAGGGATCGTTTAGCTAAAAGTGAAAGATTGAAAATTGATAGCAACTGATCATTCAGTCAACAGTGAGGGTTTGAACGCAGACAGGCAACTAATCATTAACGCAAGATTGAGAGACTGAATGTAGGCATGTAACTCATGCTTGCGTTCAGGGTGTAAACAGGTAACTAATCATACAATTAGCGATTAGGGATTTAATGCAAATAGTTCACTTATAATTGGTTTACCAATGAGGGATTTAATGCAGACAAGTAAATGATCATGTAGTTAAGATTGAAAGACTGAATGCAGACAAGTGACTGATCAATCAGTTAATATTAAGAAACTGAATTCAGACAGGTAACTGATCATTCACTTAGCGATGACAGATTGAATGCAGATAGATAACTTGCCATTCCATTAAGATTGATGAAGAGCTTGCAGACAGGTAACTGTCACTCGGTTAGCAATGACAGGTTGAATGCAGACGTATGCCAAGATAGCCCCCCCACTTTAGAAAATTGAAACAATGACTAGGTCATTCGTTTGTACTACGTTTGTACCGTTTGTACCGAAAATATTTTCGTTTGTACCATTTTCCTTATAGGGTTACTTGAGAGGTCGACTGGGGGGGCTATCTTGGCGCCAAGATAGCCCCCCGTATCACAGCACAAAAAATTGGAATACACCATTCGAAAGCAAATCGTTTGTACCGTTTGTACCGAAAAAAGTTTTGTTTGTACCCTGATAGTTTTCGAGAAAGAGGGGATGATATTTACGGCGGGAGGCTATCTTGGGGCCAAGATAGCCCCCCCGTATCACAGCACAAAAAATTGGAATACACCATTCGAAAGCAAATCGTTTGTACCGTTTGTACCGAAAAAAGTTTTGTTTGTACCCTGATAGTTTTCGAGAAACAGGGGATGACATTTGGGGGGGCTATCTTGGCGCCAAGATAGCCCCCCCGTATCACAGCGCAAAAATTGGAATACACCATTCGAAAGCAAATCGTTTGTACCGTTTGTACCGAAAAAAGTTTTGTTTGTACCCTGATAGTTTTCGAGAAACAGAGGATGACATTTGGGGGGCTATCTTGGCGCCAAGATAGCCCCCCCGTATCACAGCACAAAAATTTGAAATACACCATTCGAAAGCAAATCGTTTGTACCGTTTGTACCGAAAAAAGTTTTGTTTGTTCCCCGATAGTTTTCGAAAAACAAGGAATGACATTTGGGGGGCTATCTTGGCGCCAAGATAGCCCCCCCGTATCACAGCACAAAAAATTGGAATACAACATTTGAAAGCAAATCGTTTGTACCGTTTGTACCGAAAAAAGTTTTGTTTGTACCCTGATAGTTTTCGAGAAACAGAGGATGACATTTGGGGGGCTATCTTGGCGCCAAGATAGCCCCCCCGTATCACAGCACAAAAATTTGAAATACACCATTCGAAAGCAAATCGTTTGTACCGTTTGTACCGAAAAAAGTTTTGTTTGTACCCTGATAGTTTTCGAGAAACAGGGGATGACATTTGGGGGGGCTATCTTGGCGCCAAGATAGGCCCCCTAATGTGTACTTTTTCCATGTCCATTAATAAGTATCATATGTTTATCCATGTGAATTGATATGTATTTAGAATTCTGGTTCTGCATATCAAAATAATAAAAAAATCAATTTTTCAGTACGTAATAACTCAACGTTAGAATTGAATCGGCGAGTGGGAAAACAGTGTGAGTCCAAAATAAACCATTTTGAAGTAAAGGCATAAATAACACTAAAGAT
This sequence comes from Thermobia domestica, assembly GCF_964235325.1. NCBI lineage: Eukaryota > Metazoa > Arthropoda > Insecta > Zygentoma > Lepismatidae > Thermobia > Thermobia domestica. Next base: position 4,565,302 of record NC_137471.1, read on the forward strand.
GTAGTACTACAAGTTGTAATGAAGAGCAGTGCAATTTGCAAGACCTTGCACGTTATAACAGAATGGTATAATGTCGACTGTACATTTGTGGCGTTAACTAACGAAAGTTAATTTTTCAAATATCTCAAAATGCGTTTTGTGGACTATAGTTGTTTTCCACTCACCGATTCAATTAAATTTTCTCTATTTCTGCCCTTTTCCTTAAGTAAATACGAATTTTTCAGCAATGGCCTATTTGCTTTCGTCTATTGTCTATGAAAGCGGCAAACTTCTCGAGGCCTTAATGTGACAGATATAAACAGCTAATTTTTTCAGTTGGTGTAAAGCTGAAACGTGGAAGGACGCAGTTTAGGTGAGCAAACATTTCATCTTTTAGTTTTCTTTGTTTAAGATTATTTCTGTAAATCCAGTTTCTTTCTGAATTTGTACACACTTCGTTATGCTTTTTACGGTATTTATTTACGGAAAAGGGCACAAATAGATTAAATTTAATTGAATCGTTGAGCGGAAAAACACTACTAGTGCACAAAACGCATTTTGAGATGTTTGAAGAAAGAACTTTCGTTTGTTAATGCCACAAATGTACAGTCGACATTATAGCATTCTGTTATAACGTGCGAGGTCTTCCAAATTGTACTGCTCTTCATTACAACTTGTAGTTCTACATCTTTAGTGTTATTTTCGCCTTTAACTGAAAATGGCTTATTTTGAACTCACACTGTTTTCCCACTCGCCGATTCAGTTTTAACGTTGCGTTATTCCCAACAAGTTCTTCTTTTCATTTGGATATGTACATCAAGAGATCTAAATTCACATAAATTCGCATGAATAGACACATAATACTTATTAATGGGCATGGAAAAAGTACATATTAGGGGGCCAATCTTGCGTACAAGATAGCCTCCCAAACGCCATCCACACTTTCTTGAAAATTATCAGGGTATGAACAAAACTTTCTTCGGTACAAACGGTACAAACGATATGCTTTCGAATGGTGTATTCCAATTTTTTGTGCTGTGATAGGGGGGGATATCTTGGGGCCAAGATAGCCCCCCCAAATGTCATCCCCTGTTTTTCGAAAACTATCGGGGTACAAACAAAACTTTTTTCGGTACAAACGGTACAAACAATTTGCTTTCGAATGGTGTATTTCAAATTTTTGTGCTGTGAAACGGGGGGGGGGCTATCTTGGCGCCAAGATAGCCAACCGCCCAAAATATCATCCCCTGTTTCTCGAAAACTATCAGGGTACAAACAAAACTTTTTTCGGTACAAACGGTACAAACGATTTGCTTTCGAATGGTGTATTCCAATTTTTTGTGCTGTGATATGGGGGGGCTATCTTGGCCCCAAGATAGCCAACCGCCCAAAATATCATCCCCTGTTTCTCGAAAACTATCAGGGTACAAACAAAACTTTTTTCCGTACAAACGGTACAAACGATTTGCTTTCGAATGGTGTATTCCAATTTTTTGTGCTGTGATACGGGGGGGCTATCTTGGCGCCAAGATAGCCCCCCCAAATGTCATCCCCTGTTTCTCGAAAACTATCAGGGTACAAACAAAACTGTTTTCGGTACAAACGGTACAAACGATTTGCTTTCGAATGTTGTATTCCAATTTTTTTGTGCTGTGATACGGGGGGGCTATCTTGGCGCCAAGATAGCCCCCCAGTTGGCCTCTCAGGTACCCCTATAAGGAAAATGGTACAAACGAAAATATTTTCGGTACAAACGGTACAAACGTAGTACAAACGAATGACCTAGTCATTGTTTCAATTTTCTAAAGTGGGGGGGCTATCTTGCCATACGTTGAATGCAGACAGGTAACTTGTCATTCAGTTAAAATTGATATAATATATGCAGACAGGTAACTGCCATTCGGTTAGCAATGACAGATTGAATGCAGACAGGTAACTTGCCATTCAGTTAAGATTAATACAGTGAATGCAGACAGGTAACTGATCATTCAGTTAGCGATAACAGATTGAATGGAGACATATTGTTGATCAATTTAGTGTAGATCGAGAAACTGAATACATACAGGTAACTGATCATTCAGTTAGCAACAACAGATTGAATACAGACAGCAAACTGACTATTTAGTTAAGATTGAAAAATTATATCTATCAATTTCTTTTACATGTTTATAAGTTATTATTTTAATTTACATCATCTTGCAAAACGGTAGTAACTTTAAGCATAATTTTGTTGTGAACTTCGTAGATTCGCAACATGCTCTCTTTTCTGAATTATGTAAAGAAAAACTTGATATTCGCACTATGGCAATCATTTTACTTCCCCCTTTTCCTTCCGTAACCAATTTTGTGCATTCTCTTTATCTTCTTCTTCTTCTTTCTCTCTTTCTCTTTGCTATCTGAAAGAAAACTCCGAAAGTGAAAAGTGATCGCTAATCCTGAGTATTTTCTGCATGAACCCCGAGGGAGAGCTTACGACCAAAAGATAATTGGTTGAAGGACTTCTTATTTTCCAAAAACCCAAAGTTCTTCATTTCCTGAAAACAGAACAAGAGATAGGGTAAAGGAAAAGATGATCTAAAATTTTGCGTCATTCTCTTCGTCGCCGAACCCTTCACCTCGTTCTCGCCTCAAACTTTTGCATCACGCTTTCAAAAAATCTGTTCTGTTCTGTTTGTTTGATGATGCAAGGAATGCTTTTTGTTTGTTTTTTGTAGAAGACAAAGATTTAAAAAAAAGAGAGAAAAACGAATGTTCTTTTTTTTGTATGTCACGAAAAACTTAACGAACTTTGGTTCTCCGTGAATGTCGAAAATTAAGTATAAGAAAGATTAAAACTTCCTTGCTTGAATTTTCCAAAAGTAATATTGGATTTCCCAAAAGACACTCATGTTTTCTTTATCTCTTAACTCTATTAAGGATAATACGAGGGAGTTTAGTGGTAAATAGCTAGTCTCTGGTGCGAAAGGTCCTTGGTTTGATTCCAGTCTATGGCAAACATTAATGAAACCACATAATGTCTACATCTAATGCGTGGGGACCCTAGTTCGATCTGCAACCAGTAAGTTCGTGGTGGACAACACCATGTCCGTGGGTTTTTCGGGGGTACTCCCGCTTCCTCTCACTTTTTCATTCCACTAATTCTTTCATCATTATTCACTTCCCTTAATCATCGTCTCCCTTAGCCTAAAATGGCAAAATTATGGGACGTTAAACTGAATATTCCATTTCATTTCATTTTTTCCACATGATGTCTATAAGTTTTCCGGAGTCATTTTGCTTCTGCCTACTTTTTCGTTTTTCTTTTTTGTTCCATTATTTCAACATAGCAGACATCACAAGCGGTTACTCTGTATTTTGCAGCAGCATCCAGCAGCGACTCAATATAAATCCACCAGAGGGGGCAATTGCCCCTCCAGGGAAGCTCACCGCCGTTCGAGGATGGCAAATTTGTTAAGACAAAATTTTCTTACTCCATATACGATACGAATATCAAATTATAAATGAAGCATAGAACAGGTTCACTACATTACATCAACAAAACAGCACACCAAAGGTCAATCAAACAAAAATGGCTAGTGGGCCCATTTCAGTAAAAAAAAAAAAAGTCTACTATTAGGGGCCCTACAAATAATATTTATTCGTATGGCTTTGAAATTTATCAATATTGTCCCCTTAATTAATTTGTTATGTATGGAACGGACCCAAGGATGGAACCAACAGCCCCGTAGACCTGCCGTGCAGGAGGGTGCACTGGCTCCAGGGACCCATAAAGAGTAAGAGAAAAATGGAAAGAGGGGACCCAAGACTTAGAAAAAACAACTTTTCTAGGGGGCCCAAATAAGCGTATTAATGTTTGCTTCCCCCCCCCCCAGAAAAAATCCAAGTTACGGCGCTGTGTTCAATATTTGTTGTTAATTTTCCTTTTTGTTCTTCATTTATTTTCTCTAAAAATAAACTAAAACAAGGATTATATAAAACAAGATGCTTGAGGTTGAAACTAGTACGAATACGGAAATGAATTTACCTCAATTTAAAAGAAAACATATGTATTATATTACGATAAATTTCGTACATTTTTTGATTTTTATAAAACATACCATGTGTTTTGTTCAAGAATTAAGAGTTATTTCTCTCACGTCTTGATACAAAAGTTCGCTTATTCCTCTATTAATTCTCTGAGATTCTGAAGTATAATCAAGATGTGAATGTAAAACGTGCTACATGCTGCATACTACATACTTCATATTACAATTCTGTTCTTGGATTTCTGGGGTATAAGACGGAGTCTTTAGCTCTTAAAATAGTTTTTTTTCCTTTTTAAATGTGTCTTATACAACGAAGATACCAATTGTTATGTCTCCTAGTTTAAGGACTTTGGTTTTAATAAACTAATTTACTATTTACTTTGTCTGTGTGTCCGTCCGTTCGTTCGTCCGGGTGACAGAAAAATCTGAAGAATTTCTTTATAGATTACCATCAATTTAGGACAGGATATAGACAAGGGCGCCGATTTCTCTGTAAATTTGGGGGGGTCGCATTCAGATGAAGCAGGCATATATGAGGATTTTAAGACAAATTACATTCATATTATGCCAAACATTGTATATTTATGAGTACAATAAGGGGGCCACATTAAGTTTGGGACCCACAGTTTCCCCAGGATCGGTGCCCTTGGATGTAGAGGATGAGGATCTAGGAATTGATTTCATTGATGGAATGTGGGGGAGGGGGCACTGTGGCTCAGTGGTAGAGCACTTACCGTTGGTGCGTGAAGTTCATGGTTCAATCCCCAACCATGTAAATTTGTGGTGGACAACATCGTATTGGTGAGTTTTCTCGGGGTTCTTCCATCATCGTTCACTTACCTTAATCAACGTCTCGCTTAACCTAAAGGGCATAATCGTGGGACGTTAAACTAAAAGACATATTTCATTGGTGGAGTGTTAGATTCAAACGAGAAGTGTTAGAAATCAACCATTTGCAGTATTTACATTGATCACTATAGAACAGAAGCGGTAATAGATAGCGAGAAGCGATTCCCTGCAATCTACTAAGTGTCTTAAGAACATATTGCAGCTTTATCCTTAACTATTGACTATAACCGGAAGTGGTAGAAATCCACACCAACTTCCGGTTTCAATATTGATTTACATAGACCGAAAATGATAATTTAACAGATAGCAAAGAAGCGTTTTCTTCAATCGATTTTAGGGATGGCCAAAACCGGTTTTGAACGGATCCGGTTCTAGAAGAACCGATTCCGGAACCGGGTATTAAGATCCAGGTCTGGAACCGGTTGCGCCGGAACCGGAACTTTGTGGCCATCCGTAATCGATTTAGCGTTCTAAGAATAGTATATATACACTATCTCCTCTCTTAACTCGTTTTTCAAACAGAAATTGGCTAAAATCAACTGTTTCACGTTTAAACCTTAGTTACTATAGAGTAAAAACTCGGGATCACTCGCACCAAAGGTGAAAGTGTTACCGACTATGATACGCAATATGAAATATTATAGCATTTTATTTATCAGTGTTCGAGTTATCGGTAATCAAAGTTCGAGTTTGGATTTGTTCAAATGTTTGCAAAAATAAATTTCTCTCTCATAAATCTGGCAACGTTAGATTGTATGCTTTTATTACGGTTAAGTGTGCTTTCTAAGATTGTAATGTAGTACTCCCGACTATTTCGACACATATAAGTCTTGAGTGAAAGCGAATTTTTGAATTTTGTGTTTTACAGTTTGATACTTTGAGCTATTATCACGGTTCAAGTTCGTAAATGGAGATATTTGTAATATCTGTACGGGGTAACGGTGACTTTAACAGTAACTTTAACGTAGTGTACAGGTTAAAATACCTGACAAATCCTAGCCACTATGCAACCTGAACAGCGGCAAAGTATTGTTGGTTGCCTATAACAAAACGATATACTGGCTTGTCACGGTGCCTGAGTGGTAGACCGTTCATCTCTGATGCAGGGGGTCCTTGATTCGATTACTGTTTGTGTCAAGTGAACTTTGTTGTGGACAAACACCGTGTGCATTGGTTTCCTCGGGGTTCTTCCGTTTCCTTCCACGTTCTTTAATCCACTATTTCCTTCATTTCTCATCATTTCCTTTAGCCTAGCCGGTATAATCGCCGTACGTAAAACTCAAAGATTTCATTTTTCATTTCATTTCAAAAGTGCTTTTCTTACTGTATAGTGTAAAATACCTGATATTGCCTAGTCATTATACAACCTGTACAGCAACAAAGTATTGTTGGTTGCCTATAATGAAAGGATATGCGGCTTTTCTTACTATAAATATTTTACTAGATGTTAGTTTACATGATCCTGTTTACTGCTTTTTACAGAGTTTATTTACTTTTACAGCGGAATCACTGCAGTTTTTTTTTTTAAACTCCTTTATCCAATAACTCAACTCGTAAATATCTACATTACTTTCTTTTTCCACATTCTTAGTGGCAGCAATCCGAATATTACCGAGCGCAATACAATTCTTTCAAGATTCAATTTCGTTTTTGCATTTCATTTTTTTAAAGTTCCGCACTACTCATCATCAGCACCATCAACGGCTAGGTTAAGTAAAAAGAAACTCAAGTAGCATGTACTACAAAGGAATAATCTCGGAAAAACAATAACTCACACAGTAACAGAACGAAGGAGCGCTTTAATAACTTATGCAATCATCAATACTGAATGCTTGTTAGGGTAGTGTAATTTTTTAGAAGACGCACAAAGAATATATTCCGTAGCAAATAAATGAAAGAAATTAGCCTTTAAAACCTAGATTAATAGCGTGTGTAAAATTTGTGTGCAGACATTTTTTGCTTACCTCAAAACCGCAAGTGCTTCTACTGACAGCAGTGTTTCTACTGGTTAGTTAGACCTGTGACGGTATAGTGTAAGCTTGTGAGTGCTAGTGTTTCGTGTGCGTAACATGTGTGTACAGAGGTAGGTCCACGTTTATGGAAACAATTTTGGAACACCATCGTAGGGCGTAAAGTCATGTTTCTATCGGCAGTTCTGTTCGATGCTTACCCTGTCTGTAGGCAAAAACCCTACACAAGAGTTTCCATTGAAGCGGGAAACATTTCGCTTCAATAACTCAAAGGTACAGAAGTCATTCGATGCAGCAGCATGGGACTTGATAGGGATATCGGAATATGGGATAGTACGGATACCAGTATCACGTGTTTGGCGGGCCATATATACTACAGTTGTACGAGTTGTATGGCTGGAAGCAATTTTCTCTTAATGAATGACCTTTGATACTTCACCATACAACGAAGAAATATCCCGCCGAAGTAATGGCTCCAGAGGATGCTGTTGATAGTATGCTGTGTTGATTTTGCCTTTGTGGCAAAAAACCGACAACCACCATAAAGCCCCGAGGAAAACTTTGGCGTCAAGTACGAACCCAATTTGCCCGGTCCTTGACATTCTTTGGATGACAATACATGGCTCGGGTCCACGTGGAAGTTAACTGATAGATCCAGGCCTCATCCAAGGTTACCGCGTATTTCCACTCGTCACCCGCTAAATACCGTTCAGAAATCTGTTTTGCATTGTAGCCTGCGTTCACAAATGTGTTTGGCTGTACCAGGTAAGTGTGTGACGAACACATGGTCTAAACTTCACTTTAAATTGTAAATCCTGGCACATTATCCTCTGCACAGTTGTTTTCGAGCTCCTCACTGTCTTAGCAATGGTTCTTTGTGTTGGGCTGCATGCTTGTTTCGTTTGATTACATTGGCAATCCCCTTCTCGGAAATGGTGAAAAACCCTTCGCAAAACACTGTTTTGCAATTTCACTGTAGCTGTATCCTGCGTAGGAAAGTGATGAGACTTATGCCCTCCAGAATGAGGTTATGTTTCGAGGTATTTTACGCTCGGTGCACTTCACTGTCTGCTAGTGTCTTCTCCGCACACCTGCCTTCTAAGTACTCTGCTTTGCTTTCTCTCCGTACTATTACAGCACCCCTAGCTCACGTTCCACGTTGTTTCCATTAGCGTGAACTTACCTGTATCTGTAGTAATAGTGGTATTAACAAAAAGAAAAAAAGTTAGTAATCTATTGTTAAAATCACAAGATAAGAAATCATAGATTTCACTCGGGATGCTACAACTTGTGTCCTTATCGCCTTAGAGTCATGGTACGTACCTCATTGTCTTACATGTTAGAATTAATTGGGCTTTCGAATGATTGGGCATGTATGTGTTGAGATCCATAATTTTGGAAAATTTTCCCCCAAAAAACTGTTTTTTTAAATAAATTAATTTCATTAAGGCCCCAGGCCTGAAACCAGTGTTAAAAAAGTACTTAACGAGATTAAACTGTGTTAGAAAAGGTAAGTGAAGTGTTAAATGTTCGTATATAAACAATATTAAAAAATTATAATTGTAACAAATGAACATAAATACCGTATACAATGCACACCTACTTTTGGTCCACTCTGTGTATATTTATGCAATCTACATAGTCTGAGGATGAACACGAAGCATTTGGCTCTGCCATTATAAAGGATAACCTGTAATAATTCTCTCCCATCCCGCAGTGAGATGGGTGGATTTGGAACAAATACCACAATTTGTCTTCAGTTTGGTAACCACACAGTGTTGTTCATTTTCTCATGTCTTTCTTTCGTTTCTCTCTTTTTTTCGGCTTTCAATCCTTTGAAGAACGACAACAAAGAAAAGAAAAAAATCGTAGAGCAGAAAACTTGAGTAATTCAACGAGAGATGGCGCCGTCTGTTTTGGCAGCCAAAGGCGTATGGGAATTCCCTCTTTTCTGAAAGAAATTCGTATGGCGTCAATCTCGGCTGCGGGACGATTGCAATGACATGAAGTCTCGCATCGTGAAATATGCGTGGGACACTGGAACCGTGCTGAGACAAGGAAATCTCGGGTCGTCCGCATATTTCATTTATCCCATTCCTGTCCTCTGAAAGATGTTGACTGTGTTTGTTTGAAGTCTGCAATAACTTTAGTCTTCTCCAGAAAGCTGGTTTTGCTCCAGTGTCTGTGCTTCGTGTTCTTTTCTCCCACAGTAGTGGTAGTAGAGAAATGTTGCTTTTGCTTCTCTGATGATATGTGGTCTTGCACTATCCTGTCGAAATATATTTTTATTCTATCTTCATATTGGATCCTTCGGTGCCCGCAAACAAGATGAAATACCATTCTCTATATGTGACTTGGAATCAACAGCGGGATTATTTTTGGAAAGGAATAACATATATTCAGGATTTAGAGTTTTATTATACGTATGAAGCCATCACTGGGGAGGATTTACATATTTAACTGTTCGTTGGAAAGTTGAGGCTTTTTGATCTGTAACAAAGCACGGTGGCAGCAGGAAACTGACTAGTTGAAACTGCTGTCTATTTAATTATGTAGAAATTTGCAAGAAAAGCATATTAAGTACAGCGAATACTATTTTGCAATCGTGACAATAATTTACTATTCCATTGTATTAGAAAAGAACGAGTACGCGCAAAGTACAAAGCATTGCAGCCATAGCTGTAATTAGGAGGGGTCCAGAGAGGGCCTCCCTCCCCCCTTTGCCTCTCCGAAATATTTTAATGCATTATAATGTGTTGGAGTCATTGGAGCTTGGAATTTGCATTTTCACTTTTTATATTTTAATACCGATACTACTTCGTGCCCTCCTCCACTTTCTTCGTTTGCCTGAATACGACTTTGAAATCTGGATGTCACAAAGTCACGGATACACTGCAATGGTAGGTATGGACCCTCGGTTTCCGTCTCTCAAACCCAGAGATGAAACCTGAAATAGGCGAGGAAACAACTGTAAGTGTAGTGCAATGGTAGTGCACGCAGAAGTTCTACATGCCTATGAGACATTAGTATTGCCTATGAGACATTAGTATTGCCTATGAGACACTAGTAATGCCTATGAGACATTAGTAATGCCTATGAGACATTAGTAATGCCTATGAGACATTAGTATTGCCTATGAGACATTAGTAATGCCTATGGGATATTAGTAATGCCTATGAGACATTAGTAATGCCTATGAGACATTAGTATTGCCTATGAGACATTAGTATTGCCTATGAGACATTAGTAATGCCTATGAGACATTAGTAATGCCTATGAGATATTAGTAATGCCTATGAGATATTAGTAATGCCTATGAGACATTAGTAATGCCTATGAGACATTAGTAATGCCTATGAGACATTAGTATTGCCTATGAGACATTAGTAATGCCTATGAGACATTAGTATTGCCTATGAGACGACAAGAAACAGATTTTTTGTGTCAGGCAAAAGACGGAAGAATCCTCTTACAAGAAGTATGCTTACACTTTTCAAGACTAGATAACAGTTTCATGATATATTTTTGTAAAGATATATCATTAAAATCTCGTGTCATCTCGTCTCTCAGAAGTAAACAAAACGAAATGAAATATATTGTTACTTTAACTTCCCACGATTATGCCCGTTAGGCTCAGGGAGACAGATGATTAAAACAAGTGAATAATGATGGAAGAATTGGTGGAATGAGAAAGTGGGAGGAAACGGAGGTACCCCGAGAAAACCCACGGACATGATGTTTTCCAGCACAAACTTACTTGGCCTTGGATCGAACCAGGGACCCCACACACTAGAGGTAAGTGCAATATTACTGAGCCGCTGTGCCCCCCTCTCCAAGAAGAGAAAGAAAACAGATTATGTGTAAGATCAGATCTTTAGGGTACATCAATCATTTCTCTGAAAAAAGTAGGTCTATGTTCTTTTTTTAAAAAAAGAAACTGTAAAAATGTATGTCGATTTAAAATGTTACTATTTCTAGTGAAGAGGGGTCCGGTCCCTGTGGACCCCCCTGCGGGTCCACCCATGTTTGAAATATAGAATGAAAAAAATATTTTGCAAGTCTCAATGAATCGTAATAATATTTAAATTGTTTATCTGGAACTGAAGGTCTGATATTTTTCCTAGTAGAAGTAACCAGGGGCGGATCCAGGTGGGCGATCGGGGCGATCGGGGCGATCTCCCACCCCTCAAGAAGAGGAAACTTTCTTATTTTATATATAAATAAAACCCATCCCAGAGTTTGGAGCTGTTAAAAGTAGCTCTAAGTAGCAGTATTACAACACATGCCCCTCCCAGAAGTCCATCCTGGATCCGCCCCTGGAAGTAACACTAAATCGAAGGGTTTTCACATGAGTTTTCCTTAAGAGTCTTCATCCCGGCGAAATTAAAATACCGCTAATTTTACAATAATTATGTAATATCTTCAAATAGATAAAAGATAATTGAAATATGCAACAAGAGCGCTCTAGACAATATTATTTTGCGTGAGGTACCTTTATCACAAGTCACCTAGTGGCTTTTCGCTTTCAGCCGTTTAGAAACGCGAAAATAAATGCCGGTTTTCAAAATGGCTCGAAATCGAAGGCAGATAAGTGAGTCGTGATAACGGTTTCTCATGTAAAATAATATTGTCTAGGGCGCTCTTGTTCCACATTTCGATTATATTTTATCTATTGTAAGATATCACATAATTACTGTAAAATTAGCGGTATTTTAATTTCGCCGGGATGAAGACTCTTAAGCTTATAGGAGTATTAGCCAATTCTTCGATGTCTCAAAGAGCCATAGAAATAATACCTTTCTTATTGAATAAATTACATTCCGCACCAAGTGGAATATTAAGTTCCGAAACCGTAAAACGTCAGACAATTAATGACAGTACTGATCTATTGCTATGTTCTATTAGTAAAATGGCGACCATTATAACAAGAAACTACCCCAAGCGTAATGGTGACATCTCTTGTTGTTTTAGTACCTGACATAACCTGCCACTTCACTCACTCACGCAATCCTGCTGTTATGACGTATTAGGGAGAGCTACAACTTTAATACCACAATCGTGTTTGAGTGAACAATACTGTTCAGGAAAACCATTTCAAGTCATAGTTCTGTAGTGAATGACACATCAATACCTGCTATGTGTATGACTGTTGAAATGAATATGTTCCGTACTACGTGGATCATACTATCAAAGCAAATTCCTCCAGTGAATTAGTGCATTGAAAATATAAATGTTTTTAATCATTTTTGTTTAATCCGTACAAGCTTTTGCAACAAAGTCTTTGTTCCGTAGTGTATTATAGATTAACATCGTGCTTCATTTAAAAACTGCGAGTGTTTTTCTAATATATATATATATATATATATATATATATATATATATATATATATATATATATATATATATATATATATATATATATATATATATATATATATATATATTCACTTTGACGGGAGAACTTAGGGTTAGAGGAGGAAGGAGGAGATATAAAAAATAAATAAAACTTACTAACTCTTGAACCACCCGACCGATCTCGATCAAATTTTCAACATTATATGAGATTCGGACTGTAATGTTTTTTTTCTTATCATATCACTAGACATAGGATTATTAGGTAAAAACCACTTTTTTTTGCTTAGCTCAGAATGAAAAATAAAGTCATGTATGAAGGTTTTATTACAAATTAAAGCACTAGCACAAAGTTTTATTTTGCCTAAAAATGCCTAATTGAACGTTAGATCCTATTTTTGACTATTTTGTGCAAATTAAACATGTGAAAATTTTCGAAAGGTTAAACACGAGAAAACTGTTTTGTTCACACATGATGCTTCACCATAGCAGACAGGGTGGTAAAGATGGGGAAATATTTCTAGACAGTACCGGATCTAGAAATTTCGGGCCCCGCTACTAGAAAATTTGAAAGTGTCCCTTCTATATTTAATACTTTTTTTTTTTTTGAATAGTACATGTTAGTGAAATATTTTTAATGTTCTATTTGCTATGGAATAAGCATTCAAATACTTACGTTTTACAAGAAATCCTTCCTCCTCGACTTCATCTCCGCAAACCCCCGTATAAGCCCTCTCATGGTTTATTGCCAAAATTCCCAAGTCGTTCATTCTCTCCTGTGTCATTGAACACCTTAAATAGCTCTTGATCTCTTTAAGATTGGGAATGACCTTTCAGCGGAAGCTATAGTCACGGGTAAAGTCAGGAATAAACCAAGACTGGTCAAAACTTCAGGATAATTTGCAACAATAGTATTACATTCGACGTACAGTAATACTGCCAATTCAAGAACAGTCTTGATCTTTGAAATATGTTTATTTTAAGTCCAATGCGAAGGGAAACTAATTCCAATGGTAACTACGGGCCAATAGAAAAATATCTTGCTGTTAGTTTTTTTGTGGTTTTTTAGGCTTAACTAAAATTTCTTCGTCTGAAATGTTTACAAGTACTTTCGGGAATATGATTAACAATTCATCAAGAATTGCCTGTAACGATGTAAAATGGATCTCTATTTCATTGTACGCGATACCTAGAAGTCTGTTGTAAACATTAACCCTGAAGCAAGCCTCTGTGTCCGAAAACCGATGATCTTCTATCACTTCATCGAAGTGTTTTTTGCACTTTCAGTTGCGTTTCTTCTACGAACACAGGGTTGACTTTCCACTTCGCAGCAACAGTTGTGGCTTCTTGTTTTATTTGATGGTATTCTTCTCTCATTTTCTTCAATTCCTCTCGGCTTTCTTCAAGAGTGCGTAAAGCTTTCTGAAGGCCAATTTGTTTAATTTGGAGAAGTTACGATGCGATTTTCAGTTGTGAAAATATTTTTGTCAGCACCACAACCAGAAACACAAAATCGAGGGAATGCATGACTTTTGCCAATCGCTCTGTTTCTGATACCTCGTTAGCCTTCTTACTTGTCAGTGAAAGTTTTCGGAGAGTTTTAATTACAATAGAATACCTCAATCTGATAGCTTCAATGGACTGATACCGTGATGCTCGTCTGATTGCCTCGATCATTTTCAGAGTGACATCTAATTTTGCTGTCAGTCATGACAGAATATTCCACCTATTTATAATTTGGCCAAAGACATATACAAATCCTGGAGCCTTGTGAAGTAACTGGTAACTTCTTTTACACCTTTGACGGTATCATTAAATGACAAGGTTTAGGTTATGTACCGCGCAGTGAATATGTATAGCTCGTTCCTCAATTTCTTGCAGTATCTTCTGAACACCTGAGTAAACATCACTCATCACAGCAGCGCCATTATATCCCTGCTCTCTTCATTTTTTCACAGACAATTCCAATTTCTCCAAATGATAACACTAGAGGTGCAAATCTGGATGAAGTAGAATTTCTTACATGTAAAAAAAAAAAAAAAAAAAAAAAAAAAAAAAATCTCGATCCGTCTAGAAATTTCGTTTTCTAAGCTATCGTTTACTTCTTTACAGAGCTAATAACGAAACTCGCTTGTTCTTTCCTTGATAAATCTTCAGTCGTATCAATTATTAACGAAAAAATTACACTTCCTTTTATTTCCTTCAACAAATTAGCTTCTAAGTTTGAAGATAGGCAATGAAGAATTTGATTTTGAATATCATGGCTGGAACACTTAATCTGGCCTATGGGTAGACCAATTACCCGTGCCATTGTAGGATCATATTTCATACTTAACAACTGTACGAGAGAGAGAGAGAGAGAGAGAGAGAGAAATTCCATCGTACCTTCCATCATAATCTTAACTGCCTCTAAATGCTAATGTGTGTAATATTGAAAAGTCTCTTCAGAACCTGGGCCCAAAACTTTGCTTCAAATTTCCTTTTACTCTCCAGCGAATTATCAACAGTTTCATCCATTTTCAACTTACCAAGAACCAAACATGCTGAACTGTGATTTTGAGATTTGTTGTGCTACTTTATTTTAATTAATTAATTAATTTGGATAATCCTTGCGAGTCTCTGATCCCTGTTGCCCATCCATTTTTACTTTCATCACCAGAGAACAACCAACATGGCAAGTAATATACATAATCCAATTCTTTTGAATAATTCGGCCATTTTGCCTGCAACGAGTGCCCTGCTTTTGCAATTGTTTTGTACTACGCAGAGGAAAATCCTGTATCCTTCTTATTTTTCAGAAATGGACCGTTTGGTTGACAGGATCCAGAGCTGATAATAAAATGCTTAATATTGTCAGATCAATATTAACATTTTCATAATGGCCTTTTCGAGTTATTTAGGTCACATCAAGAGAAATTTAACTTATAGAGGTTCGCATATACGAAAGTTCGAGTGATCAAAGTTTTTAAATATGATTACGAAATCCTTAAAAATCGACTTCTCGAGGTTGTAATTTTTAAACATTCGACATACAGAAGTTATTTTAACATTGATTTTTATGGAGAGTTCAAGGGAATGCAAGAAATGCGAGTTATTAAGGAATTCAAGTTATTGAGGTTCAACTGTATTAATACTCAAGTCTAAATATACTTTTAACCCTTGTTCTAATAACAGACAAGAAAGCATGCTCTCGGCAAATATCCTACATGATATAGACATCTATTAGCGCCAGACATTCAAGCGATAGCGCATGTAGTGATATCTAGTAACGCCAGGCAGGCAAGCGATAGCGCAGGTAGTGATATCTATTAGCACCAGACAGACAAGCGATAGCAAACCTAAATAGCTCGAAAAGGTCATTATGAAAATGTTAATTGATCTGACAATATTAAGCATTTTATTGTCAGCTCTGCATCCTGTCAACCAAACAGTCCATTTCGTTGCTTACCTTCTGACGCTAATAGATATCACTACTTGCACTATCGCTTACCGGTTGCCTGCCTGATACTAATAGATATCATTACCTGCACGATCGCTTGCTTGTCTGATACTAATAGCGCAGTAGTGATATCTATTAGCTCCAGACAGGCAAGCGATAGCTCAGGTAGTGTTATCTATTAGCATGACAGTTTGCTGTTAGCAATTAGTGTGACGAACTAAGAAATTTGTTGATTGTAACTATTAATAACTTCAAACGTTTCAGTTTGTGCTTCACGCTAATTTCTAATAATAAACAGTCACGCTAATAGATGTCACTAGCTGGGCTCTCACATGTCTGCTTGACGCTAATATATGTTGCTTTCTCCGCTATCGCTTGCCCGCCTGATCTTAATAGATGTCGCTATCTGCGCTATTACCTGTCTAATTAACGTTAATATATGTCGCTATCTATCTATCACTTGTCTGCCTGATGCTAATAGATGTCGCTAGCTGCGCTATTACTTGTCTACTTGACGCTAATAGATGTCACTAGGTGCGCTATTACTTGTCTACTTGACGCTAATAGATGTCACTAGGTGCGCTATTACTTGTCTACTTGACGTTAATAGATGTCACTAGGTGCGCTATTACTTGTCTACTTGACGTTAATAGATGTCACTAGCTGCGCTATTACTTGTCTACTTGACGATAATAGATGTCACTAGCTGCGCTATTACTTGTCTACTTGACGTTAATAGATGTCACTAGCTGCGCTATTACTTGTCTACTTGACGTTAATAGATGTCACTAGCTGCGCTATTACTTGTCTACTGGACGCTAATAGATGTCACTAGGTGCGCTATTACTTGTCTACTTGACGTTAATAGATGTCACTAGGTGCGCTATTACTTGTCTACTTGACGTTAATAGATGTCACTAGGTGCGCTATTACTTGTCTACTTGACGTTAATAGATGTCACTAGCTGCGCTATTACTTGTCTACTTGACGCTAATAGATGTCACTAGCTGCGCTATTACTTGTCTACTTGACGTTAATAGATGTCACTAGGTGCGCTATTGTCTACTTGACGTTAATAGATGTCACTAGCTGCGCTATTACTTGTCTACTTGACGTTAATAGATATTACTATCTGCGTTATTACTTGTCTCCCTGGGGGCACAGTGACTCAGTGGTAGAGCGTTTACCTCTGGTGAGTGGGGTCCGTGGTTCGATAAACCGGCCAAATAAGTTTGTGGTGGATAACATTGTGACCGTGGGTTTTCTGAGGGTGTTCTCATTTCCTCCCGGATTCTCATTCCATTAATTATTCCATCATCATTCACTAACCTTAATCATCCGTCTTCCTTAGCCTAATTGACATGGTCGATGGTCGTGGGACGTTAAACTGAAAGACTCCATTTCATTTTAATTAACCTGTTTGACGCGAATAGATGTTGCTGTCTGTTCTATCATTTCTTTTATAACGAAGTCTCTTGACTACTTGCATAAAAACCTTTTCTCTTTTCTTACTTCCCATTCTTTGTTTTCTTGTTTTTTAAAAAGAAGAACGAAGTCGTTGGGTTGACTAGGATTTAAAATTTAGATTTCTGGGTTCTTGACATCTATGGCCATTTAGCCCGTCACGTTTGAGGGATGACGTCCCTCGGCTATCTCACTATCCGAGGAAAGGGAAGGAAGAAAAAATTGGGGAATGAAGGAAGCTGTCTGGAACCTATATAATAGGAACTATTCCGACATTTGCCTGGGGTGAATGAGGAAAACTCAGGTAAACCTCACTCAAGATAACTGGCCTGAGAAAGCTTTTTACACTTTTTCGACCGAGTGCCCCCACTGGAAATCGAACCCGGAACCGCTCGTACCGAAGGCGAGAGCATTAGCGACTACGCTACGCGGGGGACACTTGTTGGGTTGACGTAGAAGTCACGGGACACGGAGCACAACAAAACCGTTATCTAGACGGTGATAGTGATCTCACTAGATCACTCAGTGTGGTGCTCTGCGCGTAGAATGGGGAAGGCCGGCGATATGTCAGAGTTTGAAAGGAGCTAGATTATGTTGGCCAAAACAGCGCGATATGTCGGGTATTCGCAAGCTGGCGTGGTTAATGTCTTCTAAGTGTGTGATAAGGACAGTGAAACCAGTACCAAGCACATGTACAAAGTAGTTCATCGTACGCTGCTATCTATGAACCTCCGCAGCCAACGTCTCGTACGTGAGCCAATGTTAACCATACGATTGTCGATTACGAATGGATTGGGCACGTATCCATCGTCATTGGACCACCGAGCATTGGAACAACGTTGAATGGTCGGGTGATTCATAATATTGTCTCCATCACATCAATGCTGGTCACAATCCGCCATCTTGTAGGGGAACAGCTATTCGAGCCATGCATACCAGGACAACGACAGGCAGATGGTGGCTCCGTTATGATTAAGGAAGCCACATGATCATGTATGGGTTCAATAATAGGTGTAGAGGGCACCATAACGGCTACTAGGTATTGATAGGTGATTGCTGATCATGTACATCCATTCATGTCATCTATGTTCCCAGCTGGGTATAATATCTTTCAGCAGAACAACGCTAATTGTTACAATACGAACGTTATGCTGTAGCATTTCGAGGAGTATAGGACTTCCGCAATTTCATTATATCAACCATTATCGCTTTTTCTGCCCTTGTGGACCTGAATTAATCATTTCTTAATTGAAATAGCTCAACAATTGTCTTACATACTTTGTTATCGTCAATTTCGTTCTTGTAGGCCTGCATTCGTTATTTCTTAATTGAAATAGCTCAACAATTGTCTTACATACTTTGTTATCGTCAATTTCGTTCTTGTAGGCCTGCATTCGTTATTTCTTAATTGAAATAGCTCAACAATTGTCTTACATACTTTGTTATCGTCAATTTCGTTCTTGTAGGCCTGCATTCGTTATTTCTTAATTGAAATAGCTCAACAATTGTCTTACATACTTTGTTATCGTCAATTTCGTTCTTGTAGGCCTGCATTCGTTATTTCTTAATTGAAATAGCTCAACAATTGTCTTACATACTTTGTTATCGTCAATTTCGTTCTTGTAGGCCTGCATTCGTTATTTCTTAATTGAAATAGCTCAACAATTGTCTTACATACTTTGTTATCGTCAATTTCGTTCTTGTAGGCCTGCATTCGTTATTTCTTATTTGTAATAGCTCAGCAATTGTCTTACATACTTTATTATCGTCAATTTCGTTCTTGTAGGCCTGCATTCGTTATTTCTTAATTGAAATAGCTCAGCAATTGTTTTACATACTTTATTATCGTCAATTTCGTTCTTGTAGGCATGCACTCGTTATTTCTTATTTGTAATAGCTCAGCAATTGTCTTACATACTTTATTATCGTCAATTTCGTTCTTGTAGGCATGCATTCGTTATTTCTTATTTGAAATAGCTCAGCAATTGTCTTACATACTTTGTTATCGTCAATTTCGTTCTTGTAGGCTTGCATTCGTTATTTCTTAATTGAAATAGGTCCGCAATTGCCTTACGATGTTATTCCGGAAGTCAAACCCTTGAGCTTGAAATCTCCAGTTATTCTCCTTTAGGAGAATACAAGAGACTGAATACATTATAATTGCGTCTTTCTCAAGTAATGAAACGGGGCTACATCATTCTATAACAGGGAAACTAAACTTAGAATCTGTATCTAGCAATACAATTGATTTTCAACCCATCTAGAGTGCGGAGAGGAAGAAGAGTATGGGTAGTCAACAAAACTCTTTTAACAGAGCGACATTTTATATAGCAAAAGATGAAGTTCTTCCTTCTCCTTTTCCTGGCGGCGATCAGAGAAATTTATTCGCTGAAGAAAGGGCAATGGAAGAGATATGGAAGGCACTCTTCAAGAAAAACAAAAGACGACGACGAAGAAGAAGGAATAGATTTAAGGTGGTTTCGCATCCGGACTGGCCGAAAGCCCAAATTGGTTAATTCGCTTTTCGAAGGAGGGATTGGTCAAAACTAAGAATTGTAGGAAGGGGGATCGAAAGACAAAACGAAATGGGCATAACTGGAAGGTTGATTAATGTAATCGTTGGCGACGATTCTGAGGCGTAAATTCTTCCAAGATACGAACGAAGAGGGAATTCGTAGGAGACGACGAAAAGTACTCGCTTGGCTTTAACTTCATTGAAAGAAGGAGTGAGAAAGATATTTTGAGCAATCGGAAAATCCACAAGGTCACTTGTTACCCATAATTCCTTTGCTTCCTGTTCTTCTACAACCGCCTAGTCTTCGAATTTCCAGTGCAGTAGCCACGACACTGGCTTTTGTACACCCAATTGATTTTCTAACTTGGTTTAACTCTTCGTGCAAGTTAAAGTGGTGACTTAAGCTAGGGAGCAGGAGGCGTGGGGGGGGGACGGGGGATGTTTGTGAGTTAATTGAAACTGGAAGACATTACTTTTCTCCCTCCAGAAACATACCTATAATTTAACCAATTTTCTTCAGTTTTTGTATTCCCTGATTTACAGCGTGTTATCCGGGTCAAATGGGAAGATCCAGCTCTCGTTTCCTTATAAATTACAGCACCTCCTTTTCTCCGACCAACTTTCTTCATAACCGCATTTGACCATTTTAATGCATCGCTTAGTTTCCTAACTACCTTTACCTATTCTTTTGTCTTAAACATGAAAAGAAATTCGAAGATTCGATTTGGATTGGTTTGTTAAACGAAGCAGCACCGATTATTTGTCACAGCTTTTAGTGGCGTCATAAGTTCTTTTTTTTAAAAAATGTGATCCAGCATTAAGTAAAAGTCTGTAGGCTACAGGTTCAATACTTCGTTATATGTAAGTACTCCTTTACCTAACCCTTAAGAATCTTCATCCCGGCGAAATTAAAATACCGCTAATTTTACAGTAACTATGTGATATCTTCAAATAGATAAAATATAATCGAAATGTGGAACAAGAGCGCCTTAGACAATATTATTTTACATGAGAAACCGTTATCACGACTCACTTATCTGCTTTCGATTTCGAGCTATTTTGAAAATCGGCATTTATTTTCGCGTTTCTAAACAGCTGAAAACGGAAAGCCACTAGGTGACTTGTGATAACGGTACCTCACGCAAAATAATATTGTCTAGGGCGCTGTTGTTCCATATTTCAATTATCTTTTATCTATTTGAAGATATCACATAATTACTGTAAAATTAGCGGTATTTTAATTTGGCCGGGATGAAGACTCTTAATGGACTTCTGACCACTTTTCTTATCACTTTTAACTCAAACTAGGCCATCTACAATTCTAGGAACCTAGCGTAATTTCAGACTTGGCCGGGAGGGGGCGGGGATTGTCATCAACAGGAGAATGTTACATTCTTTTATTAGTATATTAGTACCGGTATACAATTCATTAAAAAGCATGTGATTATGACGTATGTTGATGACGTAAACATAATAAGGAACAACATGAGAACAATAGAAAATAAATGCAGAGGTCTCATTAACACGTTGGCTGCCGTGTTGGGCCGATGGGCCTAACAGTGAACTTTCCTACTGCGCCACGTTGGTCCGATGGGACCAACATATTGTAATATTGAGTTTGTGACTCTATTCCCAGCCGTTGGCTCACAACTAAAGCTACTTATTCGTGCTGTCGGACCAATTCGGCGCACGAAAGTATACCGGAACTAATGGTCTATGAAAAAGTTTTTTGATTACTAACTTTATGGGGGGAGGATTATAGCAACCAGTGAATATTTCAGTGAGAGTTTCATAACACTGCATCAATGGCGCCTGGGGCCCAACCAGCTAATTTTGGTCGGCAGTTAATGTGTTAAACGCTTGCAGGGACATGGGTTTAAAAGTAAATGCAGACAAAACTAAATACATGGAAGTTTGTCGGGACGGATACTGCAAATTATGAATGAGTTAAAATATCAAATAATACTTTCGACAAAATGGATACTTTCAAATATTTAGGATCAATATTAACAAATCAAAACTATATTCACGAAGAAATTAAATATCGACTTAGAGCAGCAGAAATTCGTGTTATTATTCAGTTCAAAACTTTCCGTCGTCGCGAATTCTGTCGAGGAATTTGAAGCTTAAAATATATAAAACGATAATCATGCCTGTTGTTCTGTATGGTTGCGAAACATGGTCGCTTACTCTGAGGGAAGAACATAGACTGAAAGTATTTGAGAACAAGATCCTGAGACGAATATTCGGACCCAGGAGGAACGGAAACGGGGAATGGCGGAAACTTCATAACGAGGAACTACATAATTTAAACGGTTTGCCAAACATTGTTAGGATCATCAAGTCTAGGAGGCTCAGGTGGGCAGGTCATGTAGCCAGAATGGGAGAAACTAAAGAATGAGTCAGAAAAAACTTGGCCACTTTCCTCCCGCCATATTTTCTAGTATATAAGATGAACATTGGCAGCATTGTGCATAAGCAAGGACAGACTTCCGATCTTACTCACGAATAGATTGTCAGTTGTGAAGTGCGCGTGGTGTGGTAAAGAACGATGAGTCAGTTAGAAAAACGAAAACTAATTGTGAACAAATACCTCGAAAATCCAGGTATGTCCTTAAATAAATTAAGCAAACTCGTAAAGTACCCTCGGTCTACTGTGCAAAATGTAATTAAAAAGTACACACAAGATTTAACTGTTGAAAGAAAACCTGGCTTAGGTAGAAAACCGGAGACTAGCCAACCCAAACTGGAGAAAAGGATTACTGCATTGCTGCGTCAAAATCCGAATTTATCGGAAAGAGCAGTTGCTGTTGTGGTCAAAGCGTCCCCATCTACAGTGCACAGAATTAAAGCAAGGAAAGGTTTACGATCTTTCAAAGTGCTAAAGGTACCTAACTGAGACGAAAACAAACAACTGACGGTAAAATCCAGAGCAGGAAAACTCTTTGATCAGTACCTTACTCAATATGAATGCTGCAATATGAACGACGAAACTTATTGTGTCGCTGATTTCAGTCAAATTTCCGGAAAGGAATACTACGTGGCACTGAAGAGGGGAGATGTGCAGGATAAATTTAAACAACGGAAGGCATTCAAATATCCATAAAAATATTTGATTTGGCAAGCTATTTGTTCATGCGGTAAAAAAAGAAGGCGTTCATCACAACAGGGACAATTAACGGCGAAATTTATACGAAGGAGTGTTTACAAAAACGCTTGTATCCATTTGTAATGTCACACAGTAACTCTGTTTTCTTTTGGCCAGATCTTGCTACCTCTCACTACTCTAAAGCAGCCACTGATTGTAATAAAGAAAAGGGTATCGTCGCAGTTCGAAGAGAGGCAAATCCACCAAATTGCCCTGAACTTAGGCCAATTGAAAAAAATATTGGGCCCACATTAAAAGAACATTGAAAACATCAAAAGGGAAGGCGGCTGACTTGAAAACTTTTCGTCGCAGTGGACTTCAGCTGCCAATCAAATAACAGAAGAAGATGTGCGAACTCTTATGAAGCGGATTAAAAGTAATGTAGGAGTATTTTTCCATAATTAGTTCTTTATGATATCTTTTGTGTGTTTAATATTTTTCACTTTATAGTCAACTAAAGTATTAAAACGACCTTTCTTCTTTTCATTTCTTTACCTACTTTTTTGGTCAAAGTTACTGGCCAAGTTTTTTCTGACTCATTCTTTAGGAACACTTTCAAAGTTTTAACTGGAAATCCAATGGAAAAACAACCATTAGGAAGACCTAGACGCAAATGGGAGGACAATATTAAGATGGGTCTCGCAGAAATAGGAATACAAAGTAGAAATTGGATCCAGTTGGCCAAGGGCGCCGATTTCTCTGTAACTTGGGGGGTTCAAATGTGTGTTTGGTTGCAGATAAGGGTCTAAGAGGGCCTATATGAGGATTTTAAGACGAATTCAAATTATGCCACATATTGTATATTCATAAAAATACATATAACAATACGTACATATAACAATAAAAATACATATTCATAAAAAAACATTGGGCTCACATGGGCTTTGGGGGTCCCGGGGCCTCTTCGTCTCCCCAGGCGCCCTTGCCATTGGCGAAAGACATAAGTCAATGGAGAGCTTTTTACCTAGGTATAAACGCTACATTGAATCTTCAGTTTCCGTAGGACATCGAGTTACGTTGCAGTGTTTCTCAAACTCAGGAGAGGGGATGCAATTGCCTCCCCTGCCCTCCACGAATGACGCCGCTGATCAGAAACCTATGGTTCTGTCCGTCAGTCCGTTTGTCTGTCTCTCTGTTGACAGGTATCAGAGCAGGTACATTAAAAAGTAGCGAGAATAGGTTTCCTAATGTAGATTCAGTATCCTAAGAATACATCACATCTTGGTCCTTACTTTTCCATTCCAACCGGAAGTGGTAGAAATTATTTCTTGTTTACAATGTTGATCGCCGTCAAAAGAAAAAAAAAATTGTGAAAAACAGCAAGAAACGGTTTTCTGCTATGGACTAATATGCCTCAAGAATATAGACTTGTTCTCCACCCCTTTTTACTCTACTGAAACCGGGTATTGCTAAAATCAAGTGTACTTCCGGTCTCAATATTGATCCTAAAGTATAAAACTAGTAATTGATAGCAAGAAGCTGTTTCTTGATCTGAAATTAATGTCTCAAGAATAGATACCACATCGAGTTTGATTCCTCTATTGTAGCAGGAAATGGTGGAATTTTAGTATTTCCGGTTTCAATGTTGGTTACCACAGATGATGAACGGTAAGAAATAACAATAAAAATCCATTGATACGGAAAACGTTCCACTCAACTTTATCTTTCCCCGTTACTGAAACCGGAAGTGGTAGAAATTTACTAGAACTTCTGGGATCAAACATTGATTTCGAAGAAGTGGAAACGGTGATAGATAGCGAGATGTTATTGGTAATACATTTAGCGATACATGAATATGTTCATATATATATATATATCAACTATTGAAACCGGAAGTAGTAGAAATACAGCACCACTTTCGGTTGAAGTATTGATTTCTATAGAGCAAAAATGTCATAGAGAAAAAAATGGTCTATTTTTGTTTGACATGAATTGATCCCATTTAAGATCTAACCCGTCTTTCTGAAACCGGAAATGGTAACGAGTAGCTATGTCCCGTGTACACTATACGTAGTAGTTTCGTTTATATGGTGTGATATTTTATAAATTCAAACTGAAACCGGAAGTAGTGCTAGATTTCTACAACTTCCGGTTTTAGTAGAAAGATTAAAGTGGAGATTAAATCAATTCTTGAGATGCTTAATTGATTTTAGAAAACCGCTTCTTGCTTCCTATTACAACTTCTTTCTTTTTTATATAGAGATCAACGCTAATGTTGGAACTACTTTATTTCTAACATTTCCGTTTGAATAGGGAGTTAAGAGGAAGAAAAATGGGTGTCCCAAATTCTGAAGTGGGAACCACATCTCTAAACAATTCATTTGCTAATATCCACCTTTCAGTATATACAAAAGCGCACCACATTTCATAAATTCAACTGCGGTTAAATCTTAGAACAATTCGATCTACAAAAAAAAAAAAAAAAAAAAAAGTTTGTCACAACCAATTTTAATTTTGTAAATTTCCCAACTTACCTAAAAAAAATAAAAAAAACCAACTTCTCACCCAATAGTTTTCCCTTTCCTTTCTTACATGCCATAACTCCAACGTTCAGGAGGTCTCCTAACCTGAGTCGTCAGAGTCGGATTTTGGGCTGTATCGATGCACGTGCACCCTCCTTCGTTGTAAATATACACTACGTAAAATGAGAAGCTACCAGTGAAAGTAGCAGCATTTTCATAACGATTTTTGAGTTGAGTCGATTTTGAGTTTAACGTCCTTTTCATCAGCGAGGTTGTATGAGACGGGACCTACTAATTAACGTGGAATCCGAACCACATGAGCGTCAGCCGGGAATCGAATCCGGGTCTCTTACGCGAAAGGCGCGAACGCTAACCGCTTAGCCACGGAGAACCTCTTTCATAAGGATTCTCTACAATACAAGTATCCATCACATTTCAAATATTCGTGATTAAAGAAATTCCCAATATAAAACAGCAAACTAATTTTATACTGAAAATTATACCGATAAAAAGAAGCCCTGACTCAGTTGGTAAAGGGTTGGTTTTGCATTAGGAAAGATACGGGATCGATTCCCGAGACTAGACACTGAGCATTTCCAGGTCAATTTCCCATTCACACCACAGATGTCTAAAAGCATTTTAAAAATGTAAATTTAATTGTAATGTACTGGTAGTTATTGGTGTACCTTCCTTCAGAAAATTTTGGATCCGGTCCTGAGTGTCATAATTCTCTTTCACCACGATCTACTCCAGGTGGAACATTATTGGCATGTTCGTTCTCTTTCCAGCTGCTGTTGGTATGGTATAGCTGCTAATCATCATCATCATCATCACCATTGCCATCATAAGTATTCTGCTATTATTGGCAGGCTACTTGCTGCAACTGAGAACTTTCCTTGCTCCACGGTCTTATGCTATCCTCTTCGTCTTCACGTAAGATTTTTTTGTTTTGATATTGTCCATTAATTATAGTCTCCTTCGCCCTGTCCTTCTCTTTCCTACCACCATACCTTTTAGCATGTCCCTCATAATGTATACAGTTCCTTCTTAGCCAATGTACCAACCAGTTTCTCTTTCTCTTCTTAATAATGTCTAAAATTGTTCTTTTTTTCACCATTATTTGTAACTCCCAGTGGCGTAACTGAGGGACCCACAGGGTCTGCAGTGTGGGGAGGTCCGCAGGGTTTAGGGGCCCACCGCGATGCAAATGCCAAGAACTATAGACTACAAAAAGTGAGCTGAGTACGGAATATCCATTTCCCTGAACAACATTATTTACTTTACAAAAGAAAAAAAGTATGCTCTGAGTGAAAATTAATCCATTCTAGCAACATCAGTTTAAAAAATCATCTTAGCTCTCGCAGGTTAAGAAAAAATGATTTTTGCCGTTTTGAGTGAGTATTAACTTTAATTGTAATTTTATTATATTCCATGGATTTATTAACCATTGCCTTTTACAGGGACATAATATAGTGGAAAGTTAACGGGTATGGGAAGGGGGGCCCAAAAATAATCCTGCGGGGGGCGACATTTTTGTGTTACGCCCTCTGATTCGTTTTCCGCTCCACCCAGCTAATTCTCTGCTAATGGTCTAGCCATATTTGTTAGTGAAACTTTGAGATCCTTATTTCATATCTTCTTTGTTCCAACCATTAGTACTTCAACTGTCTCTCTAAACCTCCCTTAATGAACTTCGGTACATTATTTTAATGGTTTTTGACTCTTACTATTTTTCTTTTTTCTTTCTTTTCTTTTTCTTTCTTTCTTTTCTTCTTTCTTTTTTTTTGTCTTCGGCATGTCGATCAACTGCATCTGCCTTTGTCACTTCTGATGTATTGAGTCAAGTTCTAGGCTGAAAATAACAAAGTAAAACAAAGTAAACTGGAGACTTCTTTGTTGTTAAGGAGACCGTATGACAAAAAAAAAAAAAAAAAAAAAAGATAGCTACAGTGATGTAGCCAATTCGAAAATTACACCTTAGTCAATTATTTAGATTTTTAAGAAACTTGGTCTATCAATACTACTATATTTATATATTCTGTCTGTCAATATTGCAAGAATTCTCACATCACAACAGATGCACGTGTTAACTCAACACGTGCTATTGATTATAAACAACTTAGCAGACAAGAAGCCGACACGAAGGACACCGAGGACCACCGAAAGCAGACGGACTTCACGGAAGGACCCGAGGAGGACAAATAAAAGGAGAACCACCGAGGAACCCAACATCAGTCAACCAACTGATCGCCTAACCTTTACCTTCCTATGTCGCTGTGGACTAGGAGCACCTCTTCCCTACGCTATGTCGCACTGAACTAGGGATTCCATCTTAATCTTATAATCCAAGTCTAACCTACAACCTGCCAAAGTATTCTAAAAACTGCCATGAGTGGAAGGGGCACCCGGCAAAACATTTAGTATTCCTTCACTTGGTCATTAAAAAAGAGACATTAAATTAAAAACACTTGTATTTATTATATTTTGTAATAAAGGAAAAAAATCTGAAGAATTACTTGCTGAGTCACCATTAATGTTGGCCAGGATATTGAGGATCGAAAAGTGGAAATGGGATATGTTGATGTTGGTGATATTCCAAATTGAAACCACTTCCGGTTTTAACTTTGATCATTATAAACCGGAGACAGTAATAGAAGGCGAGAAGCCGTTTCCTGCAAACGAATTAAGCATCCAAAGAATATATATATTTCCTCTCCAATTTTTTAACACTCTATTAAAACTGCAAAGGGTAAAAAAAATCCTTTACAATTTCCGGCTTCGAGGCTACAGGAGACGGTAATGAGAAAATTTACGAATGGTGGAATCAAAGACGTCGGAGGTAACCAGAGAGTTCCAACAAAACCCACGCACACGGTGTTTGTCAATCATAAAGCCTACTTGGCCCATAAAACCCATAAAGCTGGGATCGTACCAAGGGCCTCTCACATTAGAAGCGATCGTCCTACTACTGAACTAACACGCCCTCACTAATTCTGGAGTACGAATTTGCTGTGCACTATACTGGGAAATTTTCTTCTTTTTGAAAATGAAATCTTTGAGCTTAACGTTCCACGATCATATTTTTTAGTCTAAGGGAGACGATGAAAAAAGCAAGTGAATGATGATGGAAGAATTGGTGGAATGAGAAAATGGGAGGAAACCGGAGTACCGCGAGAAAACCCACGGGCACGATGTTGTCCACCATAAATTTATTTAGCCGCGGATTGAATCAGGGACCCCACGCATTACACGTAAGCTCTTTATCACTAAGCCACCGTACCCTCCTCTTCCCTTTGATTGTAACGATATAATTTTATTATATTTTACCACTATGACTTCCCTAAAGAGCCGCCACTGTCTCATCTGCAACTTGACAAGTTGAATGTCCAATTTTCTCATGCATACAATACACAAGACAATAACCTTCTCCTAGGAAACAAGTTCTTCTTACATGTGAAAACTTAAGAATTCTACATTGAGAGGAAGTTGCCACAGAAGGAAAAGGAATACAGTATTTCTCAAGTTTGAAAAGGTCAAATGGATGGAGAAATGCGTCTCTTGTGTAAGATTCCCATCTGACGCCTCGGGGGGTTCCTCTTTTCCTTTACTTTCCTTTTCCTGGGGATCCGACATTTTCTGTGAGCGACGGTTTTCTCCGAAATTGAATTCCGTGGCGGTTGATTGATGTCGCTCGTTTGATGAGGAGCGACAGCTGTCAGTTACAGGGAACACTTCACCCTTCCAACCAACCGCAAGACTCGAGTAACGAAATGTGACGGCTCCGACGGTAGTTTCAAGTACATTGCGGCACTTTGGAGGTTATGGAAGGGCAAAAGAAGCTAAAACAAAATATATTTTTTAAAAAATACAAGTAGAAGTTTCGCGTGTACACCATGTGAAGGAATTTGGTTTTTATGTGGCGTAATATTTACTCAACTAATAATTGAAACCGGAAGTGGTTGTAGATTTCTACCACAATGATTTTTAATAAAAAGAGTTAGAATGTAGATTGAACATCTTCTTTGGAACCTTAATTGTAATTTGCAGAAATCCCCTGCGAGCTATCTATTATCGTTTTTAGTCTATCCCGATCAACCTTAAAACCGGAAGTGGTTGATTTCTACCACTAGTGATTTGAATAGAGAATTAAGAGAGAAGGTTCCCCTTTGTGTTCTATACAGATCAATATTGAAACCGGAAGTTGTAGTGGTTTTTTGTCACTAGCGATTTTAGTACAGCGTTAAGTATGGAAATGAAATGTAGTCCGCAGCTCATAGCATCCCCAGGAGTAGGTATTAAAGGAAGTCTCCGTAGCCCATGGCGACCTCGGGAGATCATTTTGATAGGTGAGCGATCAGTACTGGTCTGATAACTTCTTGGTTCTGTCGTCCTCTTTTATAGCCGTCTTCTTGGAGGGATGACCTTGTGGAGGGGCTGTCGGCTTTCTTCGTAGTTCTCCGAATCCTGCTTGTTTCTTCCTGAAGGTTAGTCTCCTTCTTGTCGTCTGTCACTGCTTGTTTATAATTGTAAAAACACGTGTTAGTAGTGAAGATACTATGGTTTGCAGTGCGAGTGGGTATATGGATCCTTACAATATTTATTTATTTATTTATTTAACAACCACCAGATACAGCTCAGAGGTCATTTTATACTGGATATCTAACAACAACAATAACAATGGAAAAGATTTGGGAAGGTATCGGCCAGGGCCTGTTTTAGTAGGTACCATCCCGGCATTTGCCTGGTAGGACTGAGGGAAACCCTGGAAAACGCCAGTCAGGATGGTCGGCAGCGGGATTCGAACCCAAGATCTCCCGAATACGAAGCCAACGCTCTGCCACTTGAGCTACTTTGCTACTATAATTATATAAAGTAGTTTGGGTAGAAAGGTTTACCATTGCAAACATTATCAGAAAGAAAAAAGTTTTTCATTTTTTTTCCTTGACTGAAAGAGACCAAACTTATTATCAGTTCTCTTTAGAGTATATTGAAAGTAGTACCGCCATATTTACACTACTACTCTGCTCCACGTAGAATTGAAAATTGATGCTGCCACCTATCGAACATTATCAAACTATGAATAGCATTGAAAACTTGCATTATGAGTTTGAAGAGTGGCCGGCAATGACACCATCAATGTAGAACACTAAACAAAGGAGGAACAATTGTGCAAAGAGATGACGATACTATTGGCAAGATGCACCAAAAAGGAACTGCTGTGTGAGCAAAGGTAATTAAAACAGATCTTTTCATGTAGGTGTGCAGAAAAGTATTTAATTAAAGCAAAACTTTTCATATGGATGTGAACAAATATAGTTAAAACAAAACTTTTCATATCGGTGTGCAAAAGGGTAATTAAAGCAGAACTTTTCATATGAGTGTGCACAAAGGTAATTAAAGGATTTTTCATATGGGTGTGCACAAGAGTAATTAAAGCAAAACTTTCTCATATGAGTGTGAACGAAGGTAGTTAAAACAGAACTTTTCATATGGGTGTGCAAAAAGTAATTAAAATAAAACTTTTCATACGAGTGTGCAAAAAGGTAATTAAAACATAACTTTTCATGTGGGTGTGCAAAAAGTAATTAAAATAAAACTTTTCATATGAGTGTGCACAAAGGTAATTAAAACAGAACTTTTCATATGGGTGTGCAAAAAGTAATTAAAATAAAACTTTTCATACGAGTGTGCAAAAAGGTAATTAAAACATAACTTTTCATGTGGGTGTGCAAAAAGTAATTAAAATAAAACTTTTCATATGAGTGTGCACAAAGGTAATTAAAACATAACTTTTCATATGGGTGTGCAAAAAGTAATTAAAATAAAACTTTTCATATGAGTGTGCACAAAGGTAATTAAAACATAACTTTTCATATAGGTGTCCAAAAAAGTAATTAAAACAGAACCTTTCATAGGGATTTGCAGAAAAGGTAATTAAATCAAAACTTTTAATGTGGGTATGCACGAAGGTAATTAAAACAAAATTTTTCATATGGGTGTGCATAAAGAACATTTAGAACAGAAGACTTTTCATATGAGTCTGCACAAAGGTACATATCCTCTCTCTCTAATTTTCTCACCTGCTCATTATATTGGGTTTTAAGTGTAGGGCTACTAAATGAAGATAAAATGTTATTTCAGTAAATTTAAGAATTGGAAGTAACTAAATTTTAGAATGTATAACAAGTTAAGGAAAATATTTTATTACAGTGTGCACAGACATACTCAGACACTTTGTAGATACGCCTATCTTTAACAGAGGTCTATTGTTTTTGAGCAGGAAAAGGCCTAAACGTTGTTGCCCCTCTTTGGAGCATGATGTGAATTGTGCTACATTTTTTTTAACACTACTAGGTTTAACGTTTTCATTTGTTTCCTCTCGTATATTGACCGGTAACGTTTCCTTTTATCTAAAGGCTATAAAAGACTTGATGAACGTTTGGGGTAAAAAGTGAAAACGACCTGGCACCTCTGTGCTTAATTACGACTGTCCGTCGTTTCATAGTCCATTTAATATAGACATAAGTTTCGATTTTTTTGCGGTACATGAAGACCAGGTATAATTGGACATATTTGAATTCCATTAAATCATGTTAAAAATGTAACAGATATAGATTTTTCTTTTTTTTAAAAAAGGGAAATACAGAAAAAAAGTGTTCCTTCAACAAATGAACAACGCCTGACAACTAACATCAGTGTGCTGTGGGGGGCAGTAAGTGGTGTGTTACATATGTGTAAGCGACACACATATGTAGCGTGTGTGGAAGTGCATTCGTACCAATTAGTCCAGAAGGGATCTTTTTTTTTTCCTATCCTTGATAAAGTTTTCCCGTATTTCGGGAGAAACGACGCGACGGCCAGTTTTTCGCTAGAATCGTCCATGATAACTGCTATTCCTGCGAGGGCTGCCAACGTTGTGGACAGCCGTTATATGTGGTTTTACATGAGACTTCATTCTGTACTCTCTCACGCGCTCACATACACACATACATTTACCGTACATAGAACTCTTCATCGCGTGTGTCGTCATTACATCTTCACTTCCCCCTCCTCCACTCACATACATATATGTTTCGGGGTTCATTCGTAAGGTACTGTCCAGGGACAAGTCATTTTAACAAGCAAGCCGAAAAAATGCAGTTCTTGTTTTTTTATCTTTACTTTTTTTTTTGAAAAGGTAATCTCTGTCTAACAAACCTCTTCTCACACGTAACCTTTCCCTCGACACATATGAACAGTGATACCATCCCGTGTATCAAACTTATCTACATACTGAATGTTGAATCAGGATTGTAATTAAGGGGATGAGTTCCATGCATGTCACATGTGTATGCATGTTCTATATATTGTAATATCATGTAGGTAGAGTCAAAAAGGAATACGGAAATTTAGCCCTTCACCATTTTATTATAAAATGTCATATATCATTATTGTACAAAGTTTCTATAAGTCTTTAAACACTCCAAATAAATGTTTTCAGAGTAGATCATGAAAAATTTCCTTCGGCATACGATGTTGTCTCAGGTAGATAATATGTTGTCTTAGCCCAAAACTGTTTCAGACGGGATAGGTCTCTCAGTAGCCCATAGAGGCCTCGGGAGCAAGTATTAAAGGTGTATGTACTTCGTAGCCTATAGAAGTCTCTGGACTAGGTATTGAAGGATAAGTCTCCGTAGCCTATGGCGGCCTCGGGAGAAAGTATTGTAAGTCAATGATAAGTACAAGACCTAGATAATTTCTTTTTTCCAACTTCCTCTTTTACAGCTGTCCTTTGCTGCCTCAGGTAGATAGGCTGTTGTCTTAGCTGAAGTGACGTCAGACGAGATACGTGTCTCTCTAGGCCATAGCGATCTCGGGAGAAGGCATTAACGATTTATACTCCTTAGTACATGGCGGACTGGGGAGTAGGTTAAGTATCTGTAGCCCATGGCGGATTAATGGAGAAAATATTGTATGTTAATTTCTTGGTTCCAACGACCTCTTTTATAGCTGTCCTTTGAAGGGAGAATTCTGTGGAGGGTTGTCGGATTTCTTCGTGGTACTCCGTGTTCTCTTCGTTTCTTCCTAAAAGCGTAGTTCCCATTTGTCGTCTGCCGCCAGTTGTTTACAAATCGTGGAAACACGTGTTTATAGTAAAAGTGTGGCTTATAGTACGTGTGGATGTACGAATTCTTGCAATATATGTAGGACATCCTGTAAGGAACCAAGGACTAGCTTGAAAATACTTCATGATATTAATTTAGTTGAGTTTTTGTGTTTTGCTTTCTAATATATATATAAAACAAAATTAGAAAGGACGACACCTACTATTAATGTGTACTCCAAACCATGACTGGAAATTGATTCTTTTTCAGTTGGCAGGCGTCCAGAGCTGTTTTACATCAAAGTATCTTACCTTCAACAGAGCTCGATTATAGAACCACGCGATTCGCTCTGACTTCACGATATTAGTGAAGAAAATGTTTACTTGAACTACAATAATACTATACCACATTGTTGATTATATGATACTAATTGGCTGCAGTGGGTCAGAGAGCGCTCATCTATGTTCGTTAGGTCCTGGTTTGGTCACTGCTCCCGCCAAATAAGCTTTGTAGTAGACAAATAATCGTGTGTTTGGATTTTCTCGCAGTTCTCCCGTTTCCTCTCACTTTCTTCAATCCACTCTTATCATCCACCTCATTACCACCTTCTCCCTTGATCTTGTTGTATATGCGTGAGACGTTAAACTAAAAAATAAAACCAATTGAGAACGAATGGGGACAGAGTTCTTTACTTCCTTTGAATTGACAATTATACTACAAGAATTTACGCTTAATAACAAACTTTTCTTGCCAGTTTAGTGGCTAGTGTGTATGTCTTTAATGCAAAGGGTCCTAGGAAAGTTTTGCGTCCCACAATTATGCCCACAAGGCTAAAGAAAACGGTGATGATGAGAAATGAATGAAATAGTTGAATGAAGAAAGTGAGAGGAAAGGGAAGAATCCCGAGAAAACCCACGCACACGGTGTTTGTCTACCACAAAGCTCACTTGGCGCGAGCTGGGATCGAATCAAGGAGCCCAAGCACCATAGGTGAACGCTTTACTACTGAGCCACCGCGGCTCGCAAAGGATGCTGGGTTCGAATCCCGATGGAAGAGCATTAAATGCATTATGGTGGTTCGGATTCCACCTTAAAATGTAGGCCCACGTCTCACGTAGCTTCGGTGCTGTGAACTTTAATAAACAAAGAAAGACAAAACAAGTGCGTTTCTTTTTACAGTGTAAAACTGCAATAGACTTCCGAACTATAAGCAACATCGTGTCCGTGGGTTTTTTCGGTCCAGTTTCCTCCCACTTTCTCATTCCACCAATCATCGTCCCCCTTAGTCTAAAGGACATAATCGTGGGACGTTAAACTCAAAGATTTTCCAAATTAGAAGAATTGAATACTCAAACTTGAAGTAGTACATCTAGAGCTATTGGTTGCAATAGATTAATAAAACCAAAGATAAAACCTGTTCCCTGAAAACTGAATCTATATATATATATATAAAGCAATTACTCATTCCCTAACAGCACAGCACAATTACATAGCAGGCATATGTCTATCATGTTTTCTCAGATATATGGGAATGTGCCCAGTATGTGCCTTATGTACTTCTGAGAGAGAAATCACATGGATGGCAAGTGATAGTCACAGTCTATGTCCGCTCCTAGGAACATGTCTAGTATGTTCTAGGTATGTTCCCCATGTCGTAAGCGTCAATGAACCACGAAATTACTCCTCCAAAATATGTTAAATCGCCTATATGCGTAATGTGGTTATATTAAGGTGAGTCTAAAAAGACTTTAAAGAAGTAAAAAAAAAAATGTACTGCACGAACCACCGAACTTTCAATTACTAGCCGAGTGCTCTTCCGACTTGGCCACGGAGGCGAAGAAGAGAAAGTCGCTTGTAGAGGGTTAAATTATTGAGGTCTTCTGAATTTGGCTAATCAGAGTGCTCCTTTAAACGCGTATATTCGACGATAACCGTTAGGGATAAGATAAAGTCTACTCGCCATGCAATTTTATAACAAAACGACAAGTGTCTATTTACTTTATTTCATGGTTCTTCCATATTCACTTTTAAATGATCGGCCACAGATGCCATCTAATAAAGTTGATGCGTTTGTTGTTACTAGTATACAATCGCTTAGAAAAAGAAGCAACAAATGCATCAAATGTGGGAGATGAATTTAGAACACTTAAATGGGGCATGCTTAGTACATCTTGTGCTGTTAGGGTATCTGAAACAATATGTAGGATCTACCTAAAATACATACCTAGAACATGACAGATATATGTCCCAAGTGACAACATAAAAACATATGACTGTCAGAGTGGGACACTGAGCCAGGTATATAAATGCTATATTTGTGGTATATAGTTTCAAATATCAATTAGGCGTAACAAGTACCTAAAACTGTAAGTAGCTAAAGTACATACTTAGTACATGAATATTTGCTAAGTGTCGAGTACTTACGAAGTAGCTGGGACACCTAAATGGCACATGCCTAGCACATCTTGTGCTGTTAGAGCTATCTCTTACTGTTTTTTGTTCTATGGGAATTAAGGTTGACACCGGAAATCGTTAATTTGATCCACTTCCGGTTTGAATATAGAATCAAAGGAGGAGACACAATCAACTCTTGGAAAGCTGAATAGATAGGATAAAACAGTATCTCCATATCTCGCATAGTTTTTGATTACAGAAATCAGTATTGAAACCGAAAGTAGTAGTAAATTTCAACCACTTCCGGTTTTGTTAGTGTTGCTGGTTGTGATGATATGTTCTTTTCATATTCTGAATCGATTTCGGAGAAACCGGTTATCACTCTCTATTACCATTTTTGTTGTGTGGCGATAAATGCTGAAACCGGAAATAGTTAATTTAAACCACTTCCGGGTTGAATAGAGGAAATGAAACCTCTTCTTAGGATGCTGAATCGATTGAAAAAGCAACAACAACACTTTTCGCTATCTGTGAACGTTTTCGTTCTCTAGTGATGAACATCGAAGCCCAATTGTTAATTTGGAACATTTCTCGTTTGAATAGAGGATTAACCATGAGATGAAACCTATTCTTGTGACGCTGAATCGATTGTAAAAATCCACTTCTCGATGTGTCCTACAGTTTTTACTCTGAGGCCCGGCACACACGTTACGATATACCTATCAAGTAAACCTCACCGGTATACCGGAAAGTTATGCCTGTACATGCTCGAGCACACACGCACACACACACGCAACGGTAAACCTGAAGATTTTAACTCAGTCGAGAGATGGCGTGCAGACAAGAAGACGACGACCGATGCTCCCTATGTAAGGAACTAGCCACAACTCACCTAAACACTGTACAAGTATGCCGGAGTGACTCACACACATGCTTAGGTCTACACGCCTGTGCAGGCAGTAAGAATTGAATTTCGATTCTTCTCCGATCCCCCTGGACTGGTCGCTACGTCTGTGCTGTTTGGCCTGCAGCAACTGGCACGCACGGTAAACCTCACCGGTATGCCGGAACGTGTGCGCCGGGCCTAATACCTGTCAAAACCGATCTATAAGACTTCCAATCTTACGTATAGCATAGTTTGGAAGCATAGAAAAAAAAGAAAAAAAAGACTTCCCACTTGAAACAAATTAATGGGTTTTCTTGTACTATGGTATGTAGTTTTCTTTTTCGAAGCACTTATCCGCGTCCAAACGCTATAAATTGTAATCACTTATTTTCCTCCCTCTTATACTTTCCACTAGAAATATATCTTCTATTACAATACAATTAATTGTCAAAAAATCTCGTAACCAGACTCTTTTCCTACTTTTAATTAAATTCCACTGTTGTTCTTTGATGTCGTGCTACTGCTAGAACTTCATTGTTTTCGTTCGATTCAGCTAACTTTCTGTATTCTTTTCCACATTCACATTTCGAAAGCTTTTAGTTGTTTTCAATTGCTTTCGGATGGTATCCATATTTCCGTCATGTAGAACACAAAACTTAATATGAACCGTTTGATGAATACTCGTATCAATTCAGGATCGTTTTTTGAAAACTCGATAGACGACAAAGCATCTTTTTCTTATAGGAATCGCATTTTTCTTATTATTGTACACTCATGTCCAAAATTATTGTCGCATGTGTATAAATATGTTGTTGCAGAAATATAATTTGATAACGAATTCGCCAGGTATATCTTATAATGTTAGTATGTGCATAATCGGCAAAAACATGTATGTGGGAAATTTCATGTCAAAAGAGCAGCAAATAAGAACAATAAAACAAAAACAAAACTTTCTTGTCCATTTAGCAACATTTTGTTTTACTTATTCTAATTTTCGTATTTATAATTCTTTTCCTATGAAATTTACCACAAATATACATTTCTCGATTATACTCATAGTATCAGTGTTAAAACTACCCTGCAAAATCATTATCAAATTCTATTCTTACAAGAAGACAGTTATAGATATGCGAGAATCATTTTGGACATGAGTGTACATAACCTCTATCGACTTCTGACAAAAAGCTCATGATTTAATATTCTATAAACACGGAACATTTCGACATTTGTCAATTCTGATTTCACAGCTCGATTGGTAGCTTAAAAAGCATACCTATCCCATATGTACATCCGTTTCTCAAATTTTGCTATATCGAGTTTTGAAAAAAAAAAACAGTCCTCAATTTATCCTTAGCTCTTAGAATATCATATTTATCATGTGTTTAGCTCCTTATTCAAAGACCTACAAAATGTGATTTTCTTCTAGGGATGCGCACGAGACAAGATTTGTGGCTGTCTCGTCTCGAAAATGTGCTGTAAAAGTGATGTCTCGACTCGAAAAAATGTTTATTTTCTATTGGAAGAACCGTGACTCGACTCGAATTTTGCCAGGAAAATCCTGTCTCGACTCGTTTCGTGCGCATCCCTATTTTCTTCTTCAAAAAATATTTTTTAAACTGTCTTATATTTCTCATCTTCGTTGATGAGAATTAAATAGTTGAGTCTAACGTCCCACTATTATTTCCTTTAGGCTAAGGGAGACGATGATTATGGCAATTGAATGATGATGGAATTGGTGGGATGGTAATGTGGGAGGAAATGGAGAAAACACATGAACACAATGTTGTCCACTTCAAACTTACTTGGCCGTGCCGGGCCGCGGTGGCTCAGTGGTAGAGCGTTCACTTCTGGTGCATGGGCTTTTTGGTTCGATCCTAGCTTGCGCCACGAAGCTTTGATGACAAACACGGTGTGCGTGGGTTTTCCCGGGGTTTTCCGGTTTCCTTTCACTTTCTTCATTCCATCATTTCATTCATTTCTCATCATCACCGTCTCTTTTAGCCTAGCCTGCATAAAAGAGGGACGTAAAACTGAAGGAGTTTACTTGGCCATGGATCAAACCAGGGACCTTTAGCACTATAGGTAAGCGCTCTACCTGTGAGCCATCATGTCACCCTTATCTTCGACGACATAGTCGCTAAAGTTGTCGCCTTTACTACGAGCGGTCCTGGGTTCGACTTTCGGTAGAGCCACTCGTTCGAAAATGTGTGAAAAGCTTTTTCTGGCCGGCCATCTTGAGTGAGGTTTTTCTTTGGTTTCCCTCAGTCACACGACGCAAATGCCGGGATGGTACCTAACATATTGGTCCCAGGCTGCTTCCTTCCTTCCCCAGTTCTTTCTTTCTTCCCTTTCCTGGGATAGTGTGCGCGCCGAGGAACGTCATCCCTCAAACGTGACTTGCTGACATGGCCATAGATGCCGAAAGCCTAGAAATCTAATTCCTAATCCTAATCCTAGTGACGGGCTAACATGGCCATAGATGCCGAAAGCCCAGGAATCTAATTTCTAACCTTTATCTTCGACGATAATGCTAATCCTCTCTGGGGCTCTTGACCCCTCTGGGTCTTTGGTCTATTGTGTACTGTACGTTTGCTATTATTGTTCATATTTTAGCGGGAAAACTACGCAGGAAGATACATTTATTCATCCATCCACCCGTACATTCAGGCATTTGATTTTGTTAATCTCAATAAGACCAACCGATTGTTAAAGGTATAATCTTTAGATTTTCGCCAACTCTCAATAACAATTTAGAATTTACTAATTAATTACCAACATTATTAAATTGGCCACCAGTTAGTAAATACAATAAAATTATTTTAAAATATGTGTTTTTTAAAAGATAAATTTCATTGAGTGTACGATCTCTACGGACGTTAGGCTCAGTAAAAACTAAGCTCCTAGAACAACAACCCTCTAGGATCCCAGGGCCTGTCATGCCTTTGAGATGATTTATGGTCAACTCATCGGTGCTCTTGCAATTAATTTTGTGAATTAACATCTAGACTGCTTCCGGTATTTCTTTCTTTCAGGTAGCTCCCCAGTTCTCATCACGACGTCACAATACTAATTCCATCTGATGAGTATGAAAAGTCACCCATCTTTCCTTTGACCAAACACGCCGCTGCTTGACTTGGCTGATCTGACGAGAAATAGTACTGCCATGCTGCTAAGCTGTTGATATAATTGTGTTTACTCTGCGCTTAAATACTCAGAAAAAATCAAGAGTTTCAAATACATTTCTTTTATTTAAAGTACTATGCTTATGTGTGCAGGCTAAAGGATGAAGGATAATTAATGAAAGTGGTTAATTATGAAGTATTTGGTGGAATAAGAATACCGAAGGAAAGGGGAGAACTCCGAGTAAACCCACATGGTCTGGATTTGAAATTAAATGTAATGAAATCTTTCGGTTTAAGGTCCCACAGTTGTACCCTTTAGGCTAAGGGAGACAGATGACTAAGGTAAGTGAATGATAATGGAAGAATTTATGGAATAAGGATGTGGAAGGAAAAGGGAGTACCCCGAGAAAATCCACGGCCACGATATTGTCCACTACGAATTTACTTGGTCGCGGATCGAACCAGAAATGCTACGTTCATCTGTCTCCTTTCGCCAAAGGACATAAACTCGGGGCGTTAAAATAATAATAATAATAATAATAATAATAATAATAATAATAATAATAATAATAATAATAATAATAATTGTTGAACTTTCTGATAGTATTCTTATAGTTTTAGTCACGTATAAATTATATTGTTGTATCTA
The DNA here is from genome assembly GCF_964235325.1 of Thermobia domestica. Classification (NCBI taxonomy): domain Eukaryota; kingdom Metazoa; phylum Arthropoda; class Insecta; order Zygentoma; family Lepismatidae; genus Thermobia; species Thermobia domestica. Next base: position 4,605,640 of record NC_137471.1, read on the forward strand.
AGCAACACAAATGCATTTTTAGGACCAAAATTATCAAGTATACTTTCGGAATACATTTTTTTAAAAACTTTAATTTTCTGAGACAACCCGGTCCTTAGAAAGAAGAATAGTGTTTCACTGAATAAGTGTTAATAGAAAGATGAAGACAACATAAGCTACAAGGCCGGGGAGATATGAGGTAAGAATTTTTTTTTAAAAAAAGATACAAAATTTAACGTACAAAATTAACAAAAATCATAATACTAATTAAAAGTATTTTTTTAAAAATAAGATAGCAGACGTGTTTATTTGATCACGTTACTTAGTTTGATTAATAAAAGAAATGGACGAAGAAGGCAGTGGGATATTTTCCGAAGAATCAGTTGTTGACAATTTGTCATTATCTTCAGAGATGCAGAATGATGCTGACAAGTCTTCATCCTCGTCTTCACATAGTGAAGAAGATGGAAAGCGCGAGATGCTGACAGTGAATTCAGACCCAGAAACAACGAAAAAGCAGGTCACAGACGCTCAAGAGTCAGTGACAGAGAAGTCATTTGTCTTCAAGGAAAGATCAACTGCGTCCAGTGACACTATAACTGAACTCCAGAAGAAATTAAAGAATGTTGTGAAAGAAGTAAGGAAAAAATACGAAAAGAAATCACCGAAACATTTGTCGCTCTTAAATTTCAACAAAAATCGTGACGAAGAGCTAGTTAGAGCTCTGAAACGTCAAAGAGGCGAAACAAGCCAATCAGCGCGGTCTTCGTTTGAAGTGGTGAGTCAGCTACAAAAGATAGACGAAACTCAACCTGAACCACGTTGTGTTCTGTGTCCCAGTCACGACTCAGTCTCGCAAATGCTTGACTTGGAGAAACAACGAATGCAAAAAGTTGTGAAAGATTTGGAAGCCCAGTTAGAAATGAAAGCTGAAGAAGTAGCCGAATCACAAGTCAATGGTAAACTTCTGACTAAGATTAACACTATCTTACAAGGCCAGTTGTCGAAACTATCTTATGACAACGAGACACTAAACCAAGAACTTTCTCATCACGTCCAACAAGATTATCAAGATTTTGATGAACCTTGGAGCGAACAGTCCAAACAGAAACCGGACAAACAAGAATCTGAGAACGAACCAGATCACCCGAAAAAACCTAATCAGAAACCAGCCGGAATTTGCCAGAAATGTGAAAAATTTATGCTCGACTTAAGTGCTCTGAACGCGAAAAGACATAAATTAAGGATGAAGCTATGCGCGCAAAAGTTCTCATCAGAAGTTTGTGCTAATTCTCAAGATGTACCATCACCAGCGATGAGCAGCAGCGAATCAGAGAGCAAACCAAGTACATCAACGGAAGGCGTAAAAACGATAGTGGAAAAGTTAGGCCATAAGCTCAGAGATGCTACAGAGGCCATGGACAAATTTGAGGATGGCCTTAAGAAAGTAACAAATGGCGAACCACTCCATGAAATTGAAACTGAAGACGATTCATGTGTATCACCAGCAACTGTGAAAGAGGAGGTAACAGATGAGTCTAAAAATACTTGTAATTTGCTCTGCCAACTTGACAGTACCGCTCAGCGTCTTGATGAGGCATTACATCAAAGAGAAACTCTTATTTTTGAGATAACAAAGCTTCGTGAGGAACTATTAGAGAAAATGCGACTTCAGATGGAAGTGACTAACCTAAATCAGCAATTAGAAGAGCACAAGAAGGTATCAGAAAGATGCATGAAAGATGCTGAGCTTCTACAACAAGGGTACAAAGATTGCTTCGCTGACAAGGAATTTCTGCGGAACAAGATTATTAAACATATGGAAGCAACTGAGAAGTGTCTGGAATCTCTTTGCACGAGACTACAAGATAATCAAGAACATCAAGAGCAGAAACCTAATATTGATAATGACAGCTCTCGCTTAAAATGGAACATTGAGGAGAAGAAGAACGTATTGGAAAGAAAACTTTTTAGTAAACTAAAGTCGAAAAAATTCCAAGAAAGACTAAAAATTCTTAAGGAAGACGTGGCAAGAAGCAGAGCCTTAGAGAAAGCACTGGAAAAAAGCCAATCAGAACGCGAAAAGTTAGAAGCCGAAATCAAGGACTTGGAATCGAAGTTAAAGAATAAAGACGAAGAACTAGGAAGCGTAAAAGAAGAAAGAGATAATTTGAAGACTCAGATAGATGACTTGGCCTATTTGCGCTCAATATATAGTGACATGCAAGAAATCCAATCGCATTTCGCGAGTCTGAAACAAGAAGCTAGTACCTTGCAGAAGAAACTGGAACAAATGAGTCCCATGGAACGGGAACTGATTGATTTAAAGTTCAAGATAATTGAGTTTGAGAATATGCAGATGGCTAAGAGTACTTTGCAGAACCATCTTGAAGAAATGAGAAACAAGATTTCTGAATCATACAGCAAACAGTCTTTAATTTCTTGTCATTCAGCAGGAGACGTCAACTTTAAATCTAATGATGATAGCAAAGAATCATTAATCAACCAGATTAAGAAACAAGAGGTCGAAACAAATGAGATTTGCCACGAAGAAAATGTAAAAGATAACTGAAATTGCTATTCTGTCCAAAACAAGAAAACAAAACGTGATGTTTATTTTGAGAATTAACTTTTCATTAAAAGCAGTGGTTAATGTTACATATGTCATTACTTTTTCATTATGTTATTTCTGTGTATTTTTCCAACAACAATAAACCTGTATTTAAAAGTTTTATATTAAATTTTTATGGTTATTTCTAAAATGTTTGATGTGACTGTCTAATTCTCATGCCTGCACAAGCAGTGTTCATAGTTTAAGGTAAATTTCCCTTATCCAGGGAAGTTTCATAGGTAAATTTTCCTAATCTAGGGAAATTTCCATAGTAAATTTCACTAATCTAGGGAAACTTTGTAGGTAAATTTCCCTAATAGTGGGAAATTCCGTAGGCACACTTAGCAAAAAGAGAAAAAGGGATTTTTTTTCGATAAAACACGAGAATCCAGGAAAATTCTCACGCTCACAGATTGACTAATATAAATGCTTAAACTTTTCTGTGTTCTTCAGAAATGAACCAATGCAATAGCAACAGTTTGTGTGTGTGTGTGTCTGCCAAAGTAGCATAATTTGCACCATTGTTGGATGGATACATTTAAGTAAAAGAAAAAGAAAAAATTCGAAAATGAAATCTTTTGAGTTTTACATCCTACGTTTATGTCGGCTAGGCTAAAGAAAACGATAATAAGAAATGAATGAAATGGTGGAATGAAAAAAGTAGGAGGAAACTGGAGAACCCCGAGAAAACCCATACTCACAGTGTTTCTCCACCACAAAATTCACTTCATCGAACCAAGGACCCCTGGTACCAGAAGTGAACGCTCTACTACTGAACCACCGCTACCCCAACGTAAAGGAAAATAAGAAGCAAAAAATAAGTGAATAAAAAATAAATAATGAGGTTGTCACTTCCTTTAATATAGCCAAACTAATCTTATTACATAACTTCTGTCATAGGATTAGGGCACTCAACAAACTAGGGAAAATTTAATAAGAAATGGGAAAATTTTGAGGCACTCGAGGGAAATTTTCTTAATGAAACCTACGAACACAGTGCACAGGCAGTCTTGGGTAGTAAGGGTGTCGGAGCCAGAGTTAATGAGCGGCGACAACCTTCGTAGCACAGATCCTTAATGTGTCGAAGGCACAGAGGAAGGCGTTGAGATCATTGTCATTTTACAGTATTATTGGTTAGTTATTTGATTTAGAGTTTAACATCCGTTATGGCTACCTCTGAGATTATAAAAAAAAAAAATGAAATGAAATCTTTAAGTTTTACGTCCCATGCTTATGCCTGTGAGGCTAAAGGAGACGGTGATGATGAGAGATGAGTGAAATGAAGAAAGTGGGAGGAAACGGGAGAACCCCAAGAAAACCCACGAGCACGGTGTTTGTCCACCACAAAATCCACACGGCTCAAGCTGGGATAAAACCAGGGACCCCAAGCACCGGAGTTGAACGCTCTACCACTGAGCCACCGCGCCCCCTCTGAAATTATGTGAAAGGTAGAACTATAGCTTAATATAGCATCGGAATGATATTAGTTCTTACCGGGAACCAAACCTGCATCTGTATGCTAAGCGAATAGCCGTAAGGGAACTAACTTGTAGTCCGGTACATGCACAAAGACCTCGGTTCACTATGTAGACTGAGTACAATGCTACCTCCACGTTGTTCCAACCCGATGCTCTAAGACATCAAAGTTTGTTGTTCGTGTTTTCAGTAAATCACACGAACGAACAAGAAGACACCAAGCAGACACGTAGCCAAGAAGGGTCCGGGGGCTCCGACCTTTCCCTTCGAGATCAGAAATGAAAAAAATTAAGGAAGGGTGAGACAAAATGAAATGAGAAAAAGAAGGATCAGCGTTAAAAGAAACTACAGGAAGCTTTTGGTTACTCTTTCTTATGAGGAAATTTGTATTATTTGCAATACATGGCGATGAGGTAAGCGAGATATCCTCGAAGAGTCAGGAATTTGAAATTTTTAGAAAAGTTACGGAATTCTCAGAATTTCTGCTACTAGTCAGGGAGATTTTAAGCTTCCGAAAGCATAGTGCCGTTGTGTAACAGCGTGGACATTTTTTATCATAATTTTTCGTCATCGTATCCTTGCAGTATCAAAGATGTTATTTCAAAAACAATTTTCTACTGCTCCTTTAACCTGTCATTTGGAACCGACAGTAGTTGACGGAATAATAAAAACAAAAATTTATGTGGAAAAGAAAGCTTTGTTAGCATTTAATTCAACAGGTAAAGGAACGCAGATATTGTATTAAAAGACATTATTGAGTATGTATTTTTTATAATAGTGAATATGTACTTTTTATAATAGTTGAAGTAATAATGAAAGGAAAATTGTTATATTTGAAAAAAAAACAGAGGAAGGACGTAAATATTGTAAAATCTTTTTCAATACGTTTTTTTTATTTTACTTGATATTTCTTCATAGTATTTTTTTTTAATTAAAATACCAGCATATCCTCATTTTTCTTGTCCTAACAAACCAATATATGTTGATAGTTTAGATAGATCAGGCTCGTGGGCCTTCAGAATTTCATGTCGAGCCCCCACTTCATTACGAAATCCTGGATAAACGAACCAATATATGTTTCAGTTAAATAGTTTAGAATGACCTAACTCCTAGTGTGATGACCACAGTATTTCACATCAGGGACCCCCGCCCTTCACGAAATCCTGGCTACGTGCCTGCACCAAGCCTAGCGTTTAATAGGAAGACGGTTGCGACAGGTAAACAGTGTCGTAGTTCGTGGTTTTTCGGGCTTATTATTGGTGGAGGCATGACAAATCATACATCGCCAACACTTGTTTAATTAGATTTGACCTACCTAGCCTTCTTCTCTTCCTTGCTCAACGTGTTCTTCCTGTCCTGGTGCTGATCTTAAAACTGCTTCTCTACGACACGTGTCGGCGAATTGGAAATAACTGCTCTCGAGGTTGGCGAATCAGTGATGGTGGAAAATAAAATTATCACCACGTAAATTTAGCAAGTAATTAAATGTGTAAGGTTAAGAAAGAAAACGTTCCAGTTGGCATTAATTGTTTAAGAGGCGGAAAAATATTGGAACAAAACTAATAGTTTAAACCAGCCTTTCCCAACCTGGGGTCCGCGGATTCCCAGTGGTCCGGAAGGCAATCTCAGGGGATCCGCAAGACAATCTGACCAAACCACACACAGTAGTGAGAAATACACCATTTTAAGTTAAATGATCGAATTAATAATGGCAAATCAATTTGCGTGAGAAGTGATATTCGACCTATAAAAAGTTGCCTATATTCCAACGGCATTTTTTCCTGACACTTCCAAAAACCTTGTAGAGTCTGATGTACGTGTTTGTAAAATATCCTCAAACGAAAATCTTCTTTGACAAAATAAGTGACTCGAAAAGGAAAGAGGGAATGAGAAATTCTTGCTCGGCATTCTTTCATTTGTCAAAAACCCTTGACTAAGCAAAATCACCATCATCATCGTTTACATTCCTCCCCTTCCTCCCTGCACCCTTCCCATAGCTTTTGTTGTTACAAGTGCGAAAAGTGTTGTTTCTTCCATACCACTCTAGCAAGATTATATTACTATGTAGGGAAGCGAGATCGAGCCTTTGAAGAAAAACGGACCAATACTGTTAACGACAACTCTGGACACAGTGGTAGACTCAATACCGCAACCACTGACGTTTTCCCTTGGAACGAATAGAATACCCATTCTACAGCCCTGACCTAGCCCACAGTGACTTTCATCTTTTCCCTGTTCTACAGCAAAACATGATTGGTCACCATTGTCTGGGTTGTGATTATGCAAAAACCACTGCTTCACGTTGGGTACGAGAATTTGACGCGGATTTCTATGCAAATGGTATGGAAAACTAAATCTTCGTTGTGATAGGTGGTTGAACAAAAATTATAATTAGATCGAAGACTATTATTGAGTGCCCTCTATCAGCAGGAGTGTTAATCTTCCAGCTAGGTCCCGGGTTCGATCCCAGCCCCCGCCAAGTGAACTTTGTGGTGGACAAACACCGTGTGCGTGGGTTTTCTCGGGGTTATCCCGTTTCCTCCCACTTTCTTTTTTCCATCATTTCATTCATTACTCATCATCACTGTCTCCTTTAGCCTAACCGACATAACTGTGGGACGTAAAACTCAAAGATTTCATTTCATTTCATCTTCCAGCTACGTCACACACATAAGCCATAATAACCTTTGCAACCTTTTTTCAATCACTCCTCGTATATTTGCGCATGATTGTCCCAAATTGGAGGGAAAAAAATCAGTTTTGAAACACTGCAGATAAACATAGTGATATGTGAAACTCTACATATGCCTTTTCCAGGATTCTCATTAGTTCCATATTCACACCTGTGACCGAAGGGAATTTCTTGTGAATTACGTGGAAAAAAAAGAAGAGAATATAAGCCTTTTACCCTTCAACTACATTTTGCTACGAAAAATTTATTTTTCGGCTCGTTGCAATGCTCTCCCTAAAGCCTCATTCTGGACTAACCGTTATTTAAGTTCATTTGAGGATGGACCAAGTTAAATAACTGCATCAAATTAGCTCCTTTCTCTGCCTCTCCCCTCCTCTTCCTCTTGTTTTGTTGGAGAAACAACTACATTTCTACTGCTGCATTGGTCATTCTGGAAACAAACTGTGAAAAATCAGTCACACTCTGTTTGTTATTTAAATCTTCATTTGAATATTTTGGGTAAAGAAAAAAATCACAATTGCACAGAAGAATTTTTATTAAGAATATAGCTCTCGATTTAAAAAATATTATTATTTTTTAGTATTGCAAGTGGTACATAGGGTCACTGTTAGGGTCACTGTTACTAGAAGGAAAACAAAAGTAGATACAACGTGTAGTATATTTTGTTTTATATGAACAGTACATAAATAAAGAAGGGAGGTATTTTAGCTGAGCAAAATCTACCAATTACACATTTCAGCGTCATAAAGATACTTTAAAAGGCCATATATTTTTTTAGCAGAATACTTTTTAGGGTCATACTTTTTAGCAGAATACTTTTTAGTGCCATACTTTTTTTAGCAGGATACTTTATACCAAAATGGCTTTAGCTGAATACTTTTTAGGACTATACATCTTAGCGCCATAGCTTTTTTCTAGCACGATACTTCCCACCAGAATACCTTTTAGCAGGATACTTTTTTATCAAAATACTTTTTGTAGAATGTTTTGTAGCAGAACACTTTTAGTATAATAAGTTTTAGTAGGATATTTTTCAGGGCCATATTTTTTAACAGAATGCTTTTTGCGCCATACTTGTTTCTAAAGTAGAATACGTTTTAGGGTATACTTTTAAGCAGAATAATTTATACCATAATACGTTTTGGCATCATGCTTTTCAATAGAATTCTTTTAACCTCCTTACTTTTGTTTAGCAGGACACTTTTTTTTTTTACCAAAATACCTTTTAGCAGAATACTTTTTACCAGAAAACTTTTTACTAGAATATTTTGTAGCAGAACACTTTAAAATAATTTTCAGCAGAAGCACCATATTTTTGAGCAGACCATTTTTAGTAGAATACTTTTTAGACCCATACTTTTCAGAGCAATACTTTTCAGTGCTGTACATTTTAGTGCCACGCTTTTTAGCAGAATACTTTTTAGGGCAATGCGTTTTAGTAGAATGCTTTTTACCGCCATACTTTTTAGCAGGATACTTTCTACCAGAATACCTTTTAGCAGGATACTTTTTACCAGAATACTTTTTTAGTAGAATATTTTGTAGCAGAACACTTTTAGTAGAATAATTTTAGCAGAATACTTTTTACGGCCATACTTTTTAGCAGAATACATTTATGCGCCATATTTTTAGTAGAATACTTTTTAGGAAAACACTTTTTAGCGGCATAATTTATAGCATAATTCCTTTTAGCGTCATGCTTTTTACTAGAATACCTCACTTTTTTAGAAGAATAATTTTTGGCGCCATATGTTTTCAGAAGGAAACTTTTCAGGGTCTGATATTTGAGCAGAACACTTTTTAGTAGAATACATCTTAGACGCATACTTTTCAGAGCCATGCTTTTTTTAGCAGAATAATTTATAGCATAATACTTTTTAGGGCTCTACATTTTAGCAGAATACTTTTTAGTGCCATACTTTTTAGCAGAGTACATTTTAGCGCCATATTTTTTTAGCAGAATACGTTTTGGAGACATACATTTTTAGCAGAATACTTTTTAGTGCTATACTTTTTCTAGCAGAATACTTTTTAGCGCTATAAAAATTCGTTTTTCCCGAATGTTATATCTTAGAATTTATCCTTTAGCGCTTGATTTTGTTCCAACTCGATGCCATCCATGGATCACTTGGACGCCAAGTGCCCTAACTTCAAACAATGAAAAAATAGACTAACGCTCTCCCTCACTTCTGTGGTAAATGATATACTTTTTAAAATAAAAAATGTAAACTGTATATTATAAAATCATAAACTACCTATTTATGGTTTTAGTTGCGAACATAAACAGAAATATGACTTATTTATGAGATATTGAACTTTAAGTTTTAGTTATGGAGAATTTCAGTTTTGCAGTTTGGGCACCCAAGGCATTCACGCGATCCATATATCTCGACATTACTCTATCTATATATTAAAATGCTAGATTTATATGTTTGTCTCCAAAGAAAAGTTTATGTTTGTCTCCCATCCTTTCGACAATGAGATCTCGAAAACGACAAGTACTAGTGCTGTTTCCGTTGATTGGTTTCAAATTTTGTGTACATTGTCCACTTCTAACTGAATATTTAAAAACATGGCCGTTATTACATATTTGAGGGTACACTGGCAGTGTTGAAATTCTAAAAAAAAAAAAAAAAAAAAAAAAAGTAAAGCATCATATCCTACGAGTTAAACATTCCAAAACAATATATTTCTATACAGCGGTTGTATATCTCTCCGACATTTGTTTCATGGCTAAATGATAATGAAAATCGAAGGATAACCATTTCTCCAGTCTATGATGAATCTTTATTGTTTGGAGTATTTTGCTCAATGAGCACAATATATATATTACTGATATGTTAAAAATTAATGGTGTGTGTAATGTATTTGCTTAGTACATACTGCATGCAAGACGAAAGAAAACACTGATCATACATAAATGAGAAACTCCAACCGGAAGTAGGCTCAAATCTCGCAACTGGTGCCAGATATTAAAAAAAAAATCTCCCCTTTATGGTATCCCTTGCCGATTTTTATCAAGACGTCCTTCAATGTATCTGTAAAGGGACATGTACAGATACTGTGACGAATGACGAGGGGATTCATGCTCATATGTGAATGAGGCTCTGTATAGAAAGCACAGGTTCAGCTAATACGTATATTAAAATGCTAGCTTTATATGTTTGTCCGCAATCCTTTTGACAATGAGATCTCGAAAACCACAAGCGCTAGAAACGAGCCGTTTTCAGTGGCCGATTCCAAATTTTGTGTAGATTTTCCAGTTCTCATTCAAATTTTCAAAAACCTTGTCGTTATTATTCTATTCAACATTTTAGGGGCCGTTTTGAACCCATAAAATTAAGATTGTGGCAGGCCGAAACTACTGTGTTAGGCAACCAGTAGATATGTTACGTATAGCGGATTGACGAACATTGCAGGCGCTTTGCTTAAATCTGAATATCAAAACCTATTGCTTGCTGGCAACTTCAAAGGCCCCAAGAAAGGCGTACTCGGACGAATATGGATTTATTAGAAAAAAATATTTCCACTTGAAATCGTGTTATTTCTACAAATTGCTACAAACTCACTCCAATATCTATACATAGCAATTCACTTCCTTTGTGAGTCTCCTATCCTTTACTTGTGTGAGTAAGGAGACATGCACAGTGGGAAGGAAGTTCATTTTCATAACAGAACGATGCGCTGAGTAGAGAGAGCAGGTTCAGCTAGTGTTGTATTTAAAACAATTAAAGTTGAAGAGTTAATCATAATTGAAGACCCCAAGGAAAAAAAGCGAAGCGTCAATTTTTCTTTATTCTGAGAAAATTGAATTTCAAACTTTGAAGCCAGAAGCTATTTAGTATATAACAAGGAAAAAAACATTAAGTTTAAATAACGTATGCTGTTTATACCCTATTTTTCTCCAATAACATACACTATTTGTCTCTAATATTAGGATTGATGATTCTACTCCTTAAGGCGGACATCCATTATGCCACCAAAAAGTGACATTTCGCCTTTTTCCCCTGTGATCTACATTTTTGGGCCATATCTCATTAAGCATGCTGTTTTCTTCGTTTTTGGGCTATGTTTCATTAAGCAAGCTATAAACTTAATTTCTGGACTATATCTCATTAAGCATGCTGTATGCTTTAATTTTGGGTTACACTCATTTAGCACGCTGTATACTTCATTTTTGGACTATAACTCTTTAAGCATGCTGTACACTTCATTTTTGGGCTACAATATAATTAAGCATGTTGTATACTTCATTTTTGGGCTACATATCATTAAGCATATTGTATACTTCATTTTTGTGCTATATCTCATTAAGGATGCTGTATACTTCATTTTGGCTATATCTCATCAACCATGCTGTATACATCATTTTGGGCTATATCTCAATAAACATGCTGTATGTTTATTTTGGGCTATAACTCATTAAGTATACTGTATACTTCATTTTTGGCTATATCTCATTAAGCATGCTGTATACATCATTTTGGGCTATATCTCAATAAGCATGCTGTATGTTTATTTTTGGGCTATAGCTCATTAAGTATATTGTATACTTCATTTTTGGCTATATCTCATTAAGCATGCTGTACACTTGATTTTGGGGCTATATCTCATTTAGCATGCTGTATACTTCATGTTTGGGATATGTCTCATTCAGAATGCTGAATACTTCATTTTTGGGCTATATTTCATTAGCATGCTGTATACTTCATGTTTGAGCTATATCTCATTAAGAATGCTGTATACTTCATTTTTGGGCTATAGCATTTAGCATGCTTTCTACCTCATTTCTGGGCTACATATCATTAAGCATGCTTTATACTTTATTTTCGACCTACATCTCATTTAGCATGCTGTATACTTCGTTTTTGGGCTTTATCTCATTAAGTGTGTTGTATACTTTATTTTTGGGCTATATCTCATCAAGCGTTATGTACTTTATTTTTGGGCTATATCTCATTAAGCATGCTTTGTATTTTATTTTTGGGCTATATGTCATTAAGCATACTGTATACTTTCATTTTTGGGCTATATCTCATTAAGCATGCTTTGTATTTTATTTTTGGGCTATATCTCAGTAAGCATACTGTATACTTTCATTTTTGGGCTATATCTCATTAAGCATGCTTTGTATTTTATTTTTGGGCTATATCTCAGTAAGCATCCTGTATACTTCATTTTTGGGCTATATCTCATTAAGCATACTGTATACTTTCATTTTTGGGCTATATTTCATTAAGCATGCTGTATATTCAGCTCAACGAGATTTAAGACTTGGTATGTGCCTCTGGACATTTCCTCTGTTAATCGCTAATAATATTGTACGATTTTGCATATTGTATATTGTTTACCAGACATTGACACCCTAATTCATTTTTGTAGATGAATGTAAGGGTGAGTGTGAGGGAGTGGACTGAGTGTGAGTGTGGTTGAGGGTGAGGCTATCAAAAAGTGTGAGAGCGAGTGAGTGTGAGTGTGAGTGTGAGGAAGTCGATTGAGGCTGAGTGTGAGTGAGGGTTAGCACAAATGCTCATCTCTGTTGTTTATCATTTCTTCTCCATTATGAGATAGATACTTTAGAAACCTAAAATTTCATGCTGCGGGGTAACGGAATCGGTTCACATCAGGAGCGCACCCCGAAATTTTTGTTGGGGTTATCCAAATTTTCTGCAGGGATGACCAATACTATAAGGCACTACGTCTATGTAATATTGAACGGGTATTATTCTGCACCTGAATAGATGGTAAGTAGTTATAACAAGTTTAGAAAAAGAATATAGAACTAGGTTGTTTTTATAAGAGAAAGAGAATAGTTGCAAGATCAAATTTTCATGCTACAGCAATCATTTCCCTGTTAAACAAGTAGAGTTTTATTGAGAAAGTATACAAGTGTATGTTGAGTTAGGAAGTTTTGGGAGGATCCAGACCCGGTGGACTTCAAACAGTTTCGCTGGGACATAATCAACCCACCTTCCGTACAGCCCGGACCTCGCTCCAAGCGACTTTCATCTGTTCCCGTGCTTGAAGGAGCACTTAGGAGGTCCTCGTTTCGCTTCAGAATAGAATATGAACACTTCGTGACAACGTGGCTGAACCAAGGGCGCCGATTTCTCTGTAAATTTGGGGGAGGAGAGATGCTCATTGAGATGCAGAAGGTATATATATGAGGATTTTAAGACAAATTGCACTCAAATTATGCCAAATATTGTATATTCATAAATACAATAGGAGGGCCCACATGAGCTTTTAGGAGGGCTCCCCGGCCCCCTAGGATCTGCGTCCTTGGGCTGAACACGCAAGGACAGGATTTTTACCAGGAGAGAACCTTCAAACTCATCCCATGATGCGACAAGCACCTCAACCAATATGAAGACACTATCAAAAAAAAAAAATTCTAATGTTTGTACTCTCATATCACGTCGAGCTGAACAAAATTAAATGCTTGAAGGTAAATCCCTATGCATAGTTTTTTTTTCAGAAAATTGAAAACAAACCATTTTTGTGGTGCTAAACACTGTCATTTGTTTTCGTGAAACGGATTGTTTGTTTACCTTTCTACTGAAAATTTAAAAAGAAAACATTTTTAACCAACTTATTATACAGGGTGTCCCAAAAGTAGATATTACAGTCCCGTACTGGCCGGCTCATGCCATTGTATATAATTTACTTATTGTTATCCACACAAAGAGTAACTTACAGTTTCTTTATTGTTTGGTTTTATACTCTTTTCACTGATAACTTAATCTTGGAACAAATAGAAGAAACAAACTAATTATTTTAATAAACTAAAATGTCATACTTTGTAGGACTGTATACTTACTTTTGGGCCACCCTGTATTTATTTTTATTTATCTTCTTGTATTGGTAATACACAAACTCTTAACGCTTATTGCACTAACACTTGTAGGTTGTGCTTCCACCATCTTGTTACAATTGAGACTATTTAAAATAAATTAAACGAAATCTGTCAGTTACCACTTCACGATTATGCCCTTTAGGCTAAGAAAGATGAATGATTACGGTAAGTGAATGATCAGGATTACTCGGGAGAACCCCGAGAAAACCCACAGACACGACGTTGTCCAGTACAAACTTATGTGGCTACTGTCTAGCTGAAACCTCTTGACGTTTGAGGCGTGTCACCTTCCGTTGCACTATACCCTGGCCGGTGAACGACGATTTCTGACAGCTTTGCCCAAGGCCACGGCGAGCAAGCAGAACACAGAAGGTCAACCAATCTTAGGCTGTCGCGTCTCCATGGTAACCACCGCACATTGCCAAACTTTCATTCACCCCCTCCCATCCTCAACGAGGAAGCAGGCGATTCTCCCTTTGCGCGAGAAGCAAATGGCAACACCGCACTCCTTAGTCGTCCTCGCGAGCTGACCTGTCAGAAATTATCTTTCGCCGGCGAGGGTATAGTCAGTAGGTATCATGCTGCGTTGCGGCATACGAACTTCGTAATCCTCACTTGTAGAGTTGACGCTAGAGCCTGTCTATCTTATCTATGCCCTCGGAAAGTATGTGAACTATACTTCGGCCCCACCCCTGCTACCCTCTGACGGAGGAAATTCTCCCTTTGCTTACGGAAAAGAAGTGAATGACCTCCGCTGTGTTGCCAATTTGACATTCAATCCTTTGGTCTTGACGAGTGAAGATCGTAGGCTACTTAGAATGGCTAACAAGATAGAGGACAGAGAAGTCCGTGAAATAATTCATTTTTGCAACGCTTCCGCATCTAACAATTGAAAGATCTTGGCCGCAACAACTTTTCCCTCCTCTTTTGAGGGAGGTACGAGAAAGCACACATCGACTGCAGCGCCAGAAGAGGCACAGAACAAATAGAAAGTCTCTAATACAGAAGCTCGATAAGGTTATTGTTCTTGGAGACTTCTTTTCTACTCCAAATGAAGGAGATCATTCTTCTGAACATGTACTAAAAAAATCACATTCATAGACCAAGTAGTTCAGCTTTTATTATACTTCTGTTGTTTACATGTTAAGTCACATATACCCCAGACATAATATATTACGCAGCTGTATACGTATGTATGAACTAACTTGGAAACATTAACCCATATTGGAGATAAAGCCACACAATCAGACTGCCTTTCAATAACCGCAGAAACAAAGAACCATAGTATCACACTCAGTCTGAATCTTTAATTTGGTGTCTGTGGAAGAAAATTTCGTTGCAGCCTTTAGGCAGATTAGCGTAGATACGTTATAGTGTTTCGCTGTAGCGAAGATTAGATTAAGCTGTATTATCTTTGCGTTTCACTATGTCTGTTAGTAAACCTTATCCCCCTCAGAAACGAAAAACGAACTGAAAAACGTGCTACCTTTTAAGAAGAGACAGAAGAGATACGAACTGGGTGAACTTGCGATCGAAAGAGACACGAAATTATCCCACATCATTGCCAATATAATGCAATTGAGATTATTTGGGCTCAAGTGAAAGGTGAAGTGGCACAGAAAATAAAACACTAACTTTAAAATTTCAGACGTAGAAAACTAGTTCCCGAAGAACTCGATGAAGTGATACGCGACCAGTGGGCTGCTTGTGTGAAACACGCAGGAAAATTGCAAGATGATTTCGTTAAAGAAACAGAACGCGAAGAAAATTTAGAACCTATAATAATTAATATGACCGAAAGATGAACCATCACCTTCGCCTCTGGATGAGCAGGGAACATTTTGATGGTATGTTTTATTTTACTATTGCTATTTTCATTATTGTCAATTACTATATGTTTATAAAATCAAAGTTATTTACTGATATATCAGTTATTTGCGACCGATTGATTTAATTTCCACGCGTGAAGGGAAGCGGTAATCTGACAACGTCGCCTTCGCACTTCATTGGCTCTCACCAAACGTCAAGAGGTTTGAGTCAGACTATAAGGATCGAATCAGGGACACTAGTATCAGTAGCAGAGTAGGAGCCAATTAAATAATCACAAAATCTCTTGTAAATTAAAGGAGAAAAATGCGACGGTTCAGAAAGGGTTAAGATTTAAAAAATTCAGTCCTAGAATACACTGAACAACCCTGAACTTGGAAAAGGAAAGAAGAGAGAGAAGAAAAAGAGACAAATGTTTCAATTCTGGAACTGCATTCAGGTCTGCTGGAATCATTTCCAGAGCCTATATAGATTTCTTCCTGAAATCAAAACGCAGAGAGCTGTATAACCGATTCCTCAGTCTATCACGTCAAACGAGAGACGAGCTTTTGTGATTGATGAGTGGCAGGATAGTGACATGCCAAGCAATTATTTAAAATTATAGCCAGCCATATATTCTTCTTTCATTTCCTTTTCACTTTGCCGTTTCTCTCTCTATCATGATTCGTTCCCCCTGCATCCCGTTCTTCATCTTTTTTCTTTCGTTTGATTTCTCTCTCTCTTTTTTTTTACTTTTTTTTTTAATCTTTCGCTGCTGAAGTTTCTCTCGAAAAATACCGAAACGACAAGTCCGAAAAAGATAAGTGTCGGTTGGACTTCTCAGAGAAGTTTTAACGCGTGATTTATGTTTTGAAGTATGGCAGCAGAGATGGAATGGAAGAATTAAAAAGAAAGGGTAAGGGGAGAAAAAAGAGTGCACTATAGCAAGGGAGCAAGTAGAGAGTAGATAGAAAGGGAGAAGAATGACCACAAGAAAATAAAACAAAATAATGAAAATACAGTAAATGGAGAAAAAGTATCTCTCTAGGTAAAATTTACTTCAGTTTCTTCGTCTTGTTTTACCTCTTTCAGATCTCTGAAAATAAACAAACAGTAACTGTATAAAATAAGGTCTTAAACCCCTTTAAATATTTACTCTGTGTCCGTGTGTCCGTCCGGGTGACACAGAATCTCAAGCAGGGGCGGATCCAGGGGGGGGGTCGATCGGGGCGATCGCCCCCCCAGAAGAGGAAAACTTTCTTATTTTATATATATAAATAAAACCCATTCCAAAGTTTGGTGCCCTTTAAAGTAGCAGTATGACAACCGACCGCCCCCCCAGAAGTCGGTCCTGGATCCGCCCCTGATCTCAAGCACTGTTTGGTGAACCATAAATTTCAGCCAGGATGTAACAGATCAAACGTTAGATATCGAGATCTTTGATAGAGGTGATCCATCCAGTTGATCCCAAGATATGGACAATCAAAAATCGGTTCCCCATGTATTCCTGTGAGAGTTATTATTGATATATCCTTGATTGATAGACTTCCCGCAGTGCTATTGAGACAGCTGGTTAGTATAATGTTCAGGATGTAAACACTAATCTATCCGTGGAATATAACCCTAAATTGAAGCAAAATGGCTTTCTTCTCGCCAAATCTAAATTCTTGAATATTTCTTTTTGTTCTCATATATAAATTTATCTTGAGGTGTCCTTCATTTAATTCAAAATAAAATGTTGTATTTAAGCCTACGCTTGGCAAAATGTATCTTACTAAAGAGTAAACCAAACTCTTTCACGTGGTGTACACTTACACTACAACATGTTTGAAATTAGTGCTCATTGTCCTGAGTTTCATTCTACGTTTAGAATTCAGAACTTTCAGTAATTATGAGCTCACTAAATTAACAAGTAACACTCTCTGATTGTTTATTGGTTGGTGCATGTGATCCCAAATTTGATCCCAGATGTGAAAGTTTTGTAATTTTAATGCATTAGAGGGTTTCAAATAGCAGCTTAATCTGTAGATTTATATTTCATATATTGTCGACGCAGAAAAGGCACGCTAAACTGCAACGAATCAATCAATTCACCAAGCATGACGATCTTGCAGAGATTGTACCGTATCCTTGTGTACTTAAACTCTATCCTTACTTTTTTGCCTATAGTACTGCAAGGTTCTGTACACCTACATATACTATGAACACGTACCATGAACACCATATAAATAAATAGTGGCAGACTACAGAAGAAAACCACACCTACGGGAAAAGACGAAAAGGACACGGAGAACCACGAAGGACTCCGACAAACCCCTCCACTGGTTCTTCCTACAAAGGATGGCCATAAAAGATCACATCGAGACCAAGAAATCGTCAGTGCCTTGAACTGATAGTACCCAGTATAACCTGCAATACCTACTACCGAGGCCGCTTTGGGCTACGGAGACACCGATGCCGTCTGAGGCCGCTTTCGGCTAGGACACCATGCTATCAACCCGAGGCAATATAGTATGAGAATGGGCCTTCTTTACCCTTGCTGTAAACGCTTATTTTAAAGTAATTACAGACTTAGAGGAGACTTTAATTGAGACTTTGTATACTAATTATACACAACATTTTATAACTAAAGGTGAAGGGCTATATCCCATGTACTTTATTAACTCGGTCTACATAATATTACAACACAGAAACAAATTGCATTTGTTAGTCGCAAGCAGAGCCTTAGCTAGAGATTTCGGAGCCCGGGGCGCCCCCTACACTCAGATTACCAATCTTTCATTTATTATTTTTACATATAAGAGAAGCAGTTTTTATTGTTGTTAAGCTACGCTGAATTTTAATCAAGCTGCTTAGACAGACTGTTGCAACAAGCAAAAACAATCATTACGTATTCTTTTACAAATACTGTAAGAGCTGTTTTCAAGTTTTTTTTTCTTAAATTTTTGTGAAACTTCACAAAACTACATTTGGGTTGTATACTAATGTACTTACAACTATTTGCAACATTTCATACTATCGATAAGAAATACAATTTCAATACTTTAGAAAATATGTGCTTTTGAAATGTTTGAAATGGATGGAGAGGATTAATTTCAAGTAATAACTGTAAACTTTTGTAATATCTTGAGAAATTTCAAGTAATAACTGTAAACTTTTGTAATAGTTTTATTCTGTATGTGACCACACAACTAGCATTTTAATTTCGATTCCTTTACGGTAAAAAAAAAAAAAAAAATATCTTGAGAAATATAACGGAAATTCAGAAAGATCCTTCTTTGTGAATTTCTCATTATTGATTGATGGAGCTGAAGGAGATGCTTAATATTTATGTATAAAATCCAAAATATAATTTGGCTACTACATACTTGAAATTATTTCATTTCATAAAGAATAAAATTTCTGAATTTAAGATTCTTATTATTAATTAACATATTAAAAATACACACACACACATCACTCTCTCTCATATATATATATATATATATATATATATATATAGAGAGAGAGAGAGAGAGAGAGAGATTTACATACAAAAATATCCAGGCAATGCAA
The DNA here is from genome assembly GCF_964235325.1 of Thermobia domestica. Lineage (NCBI taxonomy): Eukaryota > Metazoa > Arthropoda > Insecta > Zygentoma > Lepismatidae > Thermobia > Thermobia domestica. The sequence goes on from NC_137471.1 coordinate 4,624,615, forward strand.
GTAGTTAATGGAGAAATGATCCCAATAAACTCATTCAAATTGGAAGCATTTCATATGTCAATGGAATATTAATAATTTGAAAACATTAGTAGTGATCAGTGTTTGAAAAAGGCGAAATTCGTGAAGTTCTGAACCCTTACCGCAATATTCTACAACTGCTTGAAGTTCGAAAATGTATTTATTCTCTTGTTTAGCTTCATTATTAATATTCCCGCACAAACAGCAGTTTGTGTAAATCTCTTCACTCCTCTCATTTCCATACCTTCATTCTCACCGTCGTGATTAATCCGATTAGGTAGAAAAGCGTCATTAACTAAGCAAACTTAACACCATCAAAATGCCGAACACGTATTTCAGACTTTGATCGTTTCTGATTTTGAAAACGCTCGTGCGTACACTATAAGTCATTACTCGACATCTTGTATATCATATATAACAATTTTCTTTAAGTACTGTAAGAGTAAAAATTTGTCGTGACTCTTTTTGAAACCTTTGGATTGTGAGCGAAGCGAGCAACAAAAATTTTTAACAAGTTTATTTCTTTGCAAACCGACAACAATATTGATGTAATACTTCGTGGGGACGCGTCGTTTACTCAGTTTCGACACTTTTTCTTTCTTATTGCTCGTTCGACGCCCTCTTGCTCTCAGCGCCCGGGACGACAGCGCCGCTTGGGCCCCCCTCTGGCTACGGCTCTGACTCGCAAGTTTACTTCAGTAACTCGCATAATTTACAGTACAGTTGAAAATGAGCATTATAGCTAGTTCCTTTTATTTGTCATACTTCCTTTTAAAAAAAAAACATCAATTACCGTACTCAAACTGCTACTTTGGGCATCAATTGAGGAGAACAGGGGGCAATTGCCCCTCCGAGTTTCAAAAATACATATTTTAAAATCAATTGTATAGTAATCTACATATGAGTCGTCTAATACCAAAAGGGCTTTTGTCCGTTTTACAGAAAATCCCGGAAAACTTTTTTTTTTTTTAATGTAGAATCCACATGTTTTGTAGAACTGGGAATACTTCAGTGTTCATGTGAAAAACTTGAACATCCTCAAACTTGAACATCCTCATGTGAAAAACTTGAACATCCTCATGTGAAAAACTTGAACATCCTCATGTGAAAAACTTGAACATCCTCATGTGAAAAACTTGAACATCCTCATGTGAAAAACTTGAACATCCTCATGTGAAAAACTTGAACATCCTCATGTGAAAAACTTGAACATCCTCATGTGAAAAACTTGAACATCCTCATGTGAAAAACTTGAACATCCTCATGTGAAAAACTTGAACATCCTCAAAATCTCACTGATCCTACAGTTTTTGTTGGTTTTTTGGGATTTTCTGTATCAACCCGAGACAACCAATCAAACTCATTTAAGTAGGTAATGATCTTTCATCTAACGATTATTAACATTAAATGTTCTGTTCTTGTAACAGCATTGTGGTACCGCGGTGGGCTCAGTGGTAAAGCGTTCACCTCTGGTGCTTGGGGCCCCGGGTTCGATCCCAGCCCCCGACTTTCTTCATTCCATCATTTCATTCATTATTCACCATTACCGTCAACTTTAGCCTCACTGGCATAACCGTGGGACGTAAAACTCAAAGATTTCATTTCATTTTCTTGTAACAGCAGTCGGACACAGAACCACACTTACTAATGATGCTTATATAATTCATAATTTTCTTCCTATGTCACACATTGTTAAGATAAATAGAAAATAATATTTCCCTCTTTTTCTAAAAATAAAAGGAAACAAGCTTTTCCTCCACAAGAAGGAACCGATTCTTTTTGAACGAATGGAATCAAAATGTTCCATCACGGCATCACGAACTAATAAAGAAGTCAAGATAACCGGAAGAAATACACAAGAACGAAACAGATCAGTTCTCAGCCGAGACACGAGCTGAGCATCATGGGATAGGAAAGAGAGGCGTTATATCACTCATCCAAACGACGCCAGAAACGTTTTCGAGAGGACGCCTTGAATAAATTAAAACGAAACGAAAACGAAAATAAAAAACAAGATCAATGAGCTTGTAAGTCCGTCACATCTACCGAATATTCCGAATCAAATGTGATCAGAAACGGAAAGTGACAGGTTGCCTTCATCCCACGCGGCAGTATGTTCACTTCCGGCTGAAGGATGTGTGGTCTAGTATTGGGTACCTGGGAATTGTATATATCGTTGTAGTAACATATTACATATATAGATTCATATGTTGCCTATAACAGTCAGTGATGGCTTAAACTAAACACTTTTCATCCAAACATTTTTTTATTTTTTCGTTTTAGTTGTCACAAAACATCTTAAGAAAAACATTTCTTAGATTTATTTATTATATTCTTTCCTTGTTTTTACGTTATCTAGCAGAATTCTGCTTTCTTTGCACGACCACAATAAGATTTATTAAATATACATTGACTAGCCAGAACGTTATGACCACATACTTAATTATTGTATCCTCATCACTGGAACCCAGAACAGCAGCAATGGGATTTGGCATGGAAGCAATGAGACATCGGTTGGTGGGTCAAGGCATGGAGAACCAACATCTGCACACACACAGGTTACTTAATACCTACAAATTCCGCGGAGAGAGACATTCAACTTTGATCTGACGTTCAATGACATTCCAAAGTTGTTCAACTGGGTTGAGATTGGGTGAGTTTGCTGGCCATTGCAGCAATTTGAATTGACCACTGTGTTTCTCGCAGAGGCGTTCTAGAATGTAAATCAGTGTTTCTCAAACTGTGGGTCGCGACTCATTGGTGGGTTGCGGACCCATTTTTTAGTGAGTCGCGAGAATGTTTTCCCTTTTAATTGTGACAATTTTATTTTGTTGCAGAATCATATATTGTGAAGTACTATTCAGAAAACAATGAGGTGAAAATTAAGTGGTTGCTCAGAGCCCTGCCCTATTATAGTCAGTAGAGAGGACGGAAAGAGAGTGGGTGAGTCAAAATCTTTTACGGGGCAGGGCATTGGTCGGGAGTAGTGTTAGCTCTGTGTTACCTTTCTATGGGAACACTTTTTTCCCCTTTTTGCACATGTGTATAATTTCATATGATACTGAGAAAGAAATTTACATTACACTTGCTCGATCGTCACCGACTGATATTCTCGTGCCGACAGGGCCACTATATTCATAAATTTACATTACAATTTACTTTGAAAGTGAGGTATTTACGACAGACTCAAAAGAAACCAACTAAATTTTGATTTATTAAAATTTAAGCATCGAGCTCTACTTTTGTAACCTTTGTCGCTCAGGATGTTCACATCATCTCCAATAAATTCCATGTTAATCACTCGTACGAACTGTTATTGAACGAACTGGAATTAGAGATACCATTTACAAAATTTAATTGCTTTGAAACACATCACCATTACATAGAATGTCAATGTGCATTTGAATAAAAGTAAGTGGGCCACAAAATACTTTTTATTATTTAATGTGAGTCGCGATAACAACAAGTTTGAGAACCACTGATGTAAACATTAGGAGGAGGGGGGAGCAGACTCCAGGCTATGATAGGTATATCGAGTTTACTATACACTTTCCAAAATATATAAATAATAGCTTAAATTTCTCGTCCGGGGCTGGATCCGCCATTGGTTTCTTGAACTAATATAGCACAACGTTGACCTTGTGAGAAGGAGCGTTGTCCAGATGAAAGATACCATTTCCAGGTGGAAATATAACCGACATGAATGAACGTATGAGACCAGCGATGGTTTGCTTCTAGCTAGTAGGTGTCATGCTACACTCCAGAAGCACTATCGAGCACTGTTACCAAAACATTCATACAAAACGTCGCTAAACAAGACATCAAATTACTAGTTTGAGGTGAAAAGTCGCTAAAACAATGGAGTCTTACATTAAGAAAAATCCGTTATCCGGACAACGGTATATCGTACAAATATACGGAATCCATATTTATAATACTGAAATCTGTACGTTATCCGTATGCTACAAATGTACTGTCCTTTTCCTGCTTAGATGTTACATCATACAGCCGCAGGATGTCTGATGTTTATCAATCTTTCATACAGTACATACGCACACACACATACGTCAGCTATAAGTTATATACGTCCATTCGTACTTATAATTCTGACCGCAGTTCTTTCTTTCGTACGGAAAGTAAGTTTACTCGGAACACTTATACGGAAAGCATGTAAAAACACGTTTTCAGTTATATGGTTACTGCAGTATGATATATAGGTTGCACGTTAAGTCCTAAAATCTACAGGACTTACGCATGAAACCTACGATATTACGTAGGCCATGTACGCTTTTTTTTCAGTGTAATATATCCGACAAAATTAACACTATAAAGAATTAACATTATACGAGTTTTCAAAATAATACACATTAAAGCTATGGAACTCTAGTCTCCAGAAGTGTTTCCGAGACTCTCGTTCCCAGCGGTCTGGCCGTTACAACCTGGCCTCTATCAAAATCTCTGATATATCGCCAGCCTTCCTCATTCTACGCAAAAGTTTCACACTGACTGATGAACTAATTATCTCTGTCACCGTCTGACGAGCGGTTTTGTCGTGCCCCGTCCTTCCTACGTAAACCCATCGTCTTCCTTCAAAAAGGTGAGTAGTCACAATGTTTTGGCTGGACAGTGTATAACTGGAAATTAGAATACTTTAAAAAATTACCCTCTTCTTTCTTTTAGATGCAGTTTTTTTTCAAATGCTGATGCATGTGTTTACTAATTGCTAATTTTTAATTAAAAGATTGTGTACCGAATTTCCTACATGCAACTTAAGATAATTCAAACATCGGGTATTTTTTGAATAATGTTTGGCGCTTGGTTGGTGTTTATTGTTCTGAACTGCTGTCTCTTAACTCAAGCATTAATACCTACATACAATACTTGCTTAACAGTGTTACTGGTAACGCTACTCCTGGTTTCATTTTTTTTGAAAGAGGGGAGGCAGGACTCTCTATAGAATAAGTGGAGATTCGAATTTTTCATTACCGGTAGTAGACAGTATTGTTATACTGTAAATTAAGAAGTGTCTACAGGGTGTAACATAAATGCATGGCCAAAAGTGACGAGGTGATTGCGGACATCTAAATAAGTAAAAATGTTCCTATCAGCATGGGCCCGATGCCGCTTTGTTTTCGAGATACAGAGTGTTCAAATGTCGACTCCCTCTAATGACTCACTATGAGGAAGTGAATGGAAATGTTTAATAATACAGAAATAATAGTGATGTGTTTCCAAAACAAAGTGCAATCTGCCCCATGTTTAGAAACGTTTTGTTAGCAGCAATCACATAGGGTTTACTAACATATGAACATCTAGTACTATTTGAAAACATAACAATTTGTACCAAGTTGGCAACACTGTTAACCGAATACCCTCAAGTGTTGATTAGTTTCATTCTCTATGTTAGTGTAAATGTATTTGCACAGGCATAATTCCACTTGATTGTATTATTAATGTAATATTGAATATTACCATTTAATTTCCCATAGTAAGCCATTGGAGTGACTCGACATTTGAATACCCTGTATCTCGGAAACGAAGCGGTATCGGATCCATGTTTAAAGGAACATTTTTACTTATTTAGATGTCCACAGTCACCTCGTCAATTTTGGCCATGCATTTATGTTACACCCTGTATATATACAAATGGTGATCAGAAAAATGGAAACACCTGTAGTTGGGAACATGTCAGATGTACGGGTTGGCAGTGGTGTCGTGGCGCCCGCAGCGCCGGACCGCTGGTGGTGGTGTGTTAGGTCGGTCTTCATACTACGTCAGGCGCAGTGGAACAGCAGTGTCCAGTGGCTGCAGCAGACGGAGGTAGTGTAAAATGGGAGACTTCTCAGATTTTCAAAGAGGGCAAATTGTTGGTGCGCGGTTATGTGGAGTGAGTGTGACGGCAGTGGCTACTGTGTTAGGTGTGTCGCGTGGGACAGTGTCGAAGGTGATGACGGCCTACACAACACAAGGGAAAACCACATCGGGGAAGCGGAACAGTGGGCGGAAGGAAATCATGAGTGACAGGTCACACCGGGAATTAAAGCGCATTGTCACGCAGAACCGTCGTGCCACTGCAGAGGAAGTGACGGAAGAACTCAATCAGCACCTCCCCCACCCTGTTTCGACAATCACAGTCCGCCGCGAATTACATGACATGAACTTACGGGGTCGTGTTGCACGGGCCAAACCGCTCATCAGGGACCATACCGCTTTCGCACCAAGAACAGTAGATTCAACACTAATATCTGTCATTTTCGACCATTTATATACAGAAGGGTGTATATATATCCCTCTCTTCCATGTTGTGGGCCATGGCATCGGAAGTTCCATCGTTCATCTCAGCGACCCCCTAAAAAAGTGAATTCAGGACTAATATCGGTCATTTTAGATCATTTAGAAATATCTCTTCCTCCCCCTCCCCCAAGTTGCGGGATTCAATTTGAATTTAAACGGGATCAAAAGTATCACTGTAGATCTAAGCGACCCAGAAAACTATACATTCGATACTGATAGTGGCCATTTTCGATCATTTTTATATTATATATATATCTCTTTCTCCCCTCTCCCGAGTGGCGGGGCTGATTTTGGGTTTAAACCAGATCGGAAATGTCACTGTTCATCTGAATGATCCCGAAAACTATGGATTAGACACTAATATTGGTCATTTTCTATCATTATTATATATAACTTTCCCTGCCCCTCCTTCATATTGCGGCACTCAGCATCATAATTGTCAATGTTAATCTCGGCTACTCCTAAACTATGGATTCGACACTAATATCAGTCATTTTCGATTATTTTTAAAACTTTATCCCACTCCCCTACGTTGTACCATCCCCCTCCCCAACTATAAATGCTGAAGTTGGATTGAAACACCATCAGAAGTGTCGCTGTTTCTCTCATCGACCTCGAAAACTATCGATTTAACACTAATATCGGCCATTTTGATCATTTTTAAATCTCTCTCCCCTCCCCCTCCCCTACATTGCATCGTTAAAGTGAATAGCCTAAAGTAATCCCTGTCCCTAAACTCATGTATGTTGAAAATTTGATTGAAAAAATGAAATGAAATCTTTAAGTTAAACGTCCCACGATTATGCCGGTTAGGTTAAAGGAGACGGTAATAATGAGAGATGAGTGAAATGGTGGAATGAAGAAAGTAGGAGGAAACGGGAGAACCCTGAAAAAACCCACGAGAGCGGTGTTTGTTCACCACAATGTCCACACGGCACGAGAAAATTTGATTGAGATCGGTCTGTTGGTTCAACAGTGATGAAGTCGGAAATGCAGTCATTTTTATTTTATTTTTTTTTACATATATCTCCTTTTTTTTTTACATATATCTCCTACCTCCCCCTCTCGAACGTTGGCTCGTCAAAGTGAAACAATAAAAAACATTCAAGGCCCGTCCCTCATATATGTTGAAAATTTGATGGAGATTGGTTGGGTGGTTCAATAGTTGTTAGACTTTATTAGTTTTTATTTATACGTCTCCTTCCTCTCCCCCTCCCCTAGGATCTACCGTTAAAGTGAAATTACAAAAATATTTCCAGATCCGAACCTCATGTATCTTGAAAGTTTGATTGAGATCGGTCAGATAGTTCAAGAGTTATTAAGTTACAAAAATAGTCACTTTCAGTCTTATATAAATTGATTTATATATATATATATATATATATATATATATATATATATATATATATATATATATATATATATCCCGCTCCTTCTTCTCCCCTATGTTGCTCAATTTAAATCATAAAAGCGATCCCAGGTCTGAACCTCATCTATGTTGAAAATTTGATCAAGATCAGTCGAGTGGTTCAGGATTTATTAAGTTTTATTTATTTTTAATACCCCCTTCCCCGTCCCTCAGTTCTACCGTCAAAGTGAATAGCCTAAAACCAGCCCAGCCTCGAACCTCATCCATGTTACAAATTTGATCGAAATCGGTAGGGCGGTTCAGGAGATTTAGAGTCACAAACATAGTGATTTTCAATTTTCAATTTATAGATTGCTAATGGAGCAAAGCCTAATAGGGCCGCAACCCACAATACTTCTTTGACTTTTGGGTTGTCTACCTCCAAGGGATACACGCGTTACAGACTACAACGATCAACATAGCAGAATGGCAAAAGATATCGTTTCATACGTTACGGAAACTACAATGTAAGATCTTTTTCTGTGTGTTCGATTCGAGGGAAAGTTCTAGCCCATTAGCTCTTTACCCCATATTGTGTTATTTCTGGACATACCGATATTCTGTGAGCTCCTTCATGGTTAAGTGGTTAGCGTATGCTTCTTTGGCGTGAGATACTCGGATTCGATTCCCGGAGGGAGCTCATGTGGTTCGGATTCCACGTTAATCAGTAGATCCAAGTCTCATATAGCCTCGCCGCTGAACGGGACGTTAAACTCAAAATCAACTCAAACTGATATTCTGTTTCCAACGTGTGCACATTGTACCTATTTTCCAATGCAAGTCCTTTATCCCCATTCATGTAAAATCAGCAGTTCAGTTTCTGACTTGCAGTACTAGATTGCGGCAAATCAGTGAACTAGAGAGCAGGAAGCATTCTAGTGTCCGAAAGAATTGAGCTTGTTGTACAACGATATAAAACTTCAGTGTTTTTTGAAGAAGTGATAGTTTCTGACAAATAGGAACGGCATCATGTTGTTAATGTCCTATTTAATTGATCTTACAATAGTTTATGGTGATTATTTAAAAGCAACCTAAATGAGAAAGTGACATAATGTCTTTGTGCTATATTGGGCACATTGGGCAATAAATGGATCTTTTGCAGCGCTTTGTCCTTAAATTTACGTGCGAAAAGGGAAGGAAGTATTCAAGTGGCAGAGCAGTAGAAAAAACAAATACATGTGTTTTCAAAAAATATAATCCGTAAAAATACATTTCCGCATTTGAAAAATATAATCCGTAAAAAAAATGTTGTTTTCTTTAAACAAGATTGAACTTAACAATTCGTGTACTTGAGGAATGATTTTCCATTGAATTTAAGTATTATCCGTCTCTGTTTATCATCAATAATTTCTGGCGAATGACCCATTTTGTCCATACTTACATCTATCACACGTACCGGTACCGGTGTTCTTGGCATACTAGCTAAAGGGCATCTTGTGCAATACGTGATAGTTGAGGGAATCCTACATTCAATTGATTGCTGGGTTCATGTTTCAATGTGCTCTCACCAGGAATAGAATCCGGAGACGGCCCACGCGCTAGTTACCGCTTCGAGTGGTAACAGTCACACACAAAAAAGTGCAGTGGACGCCAGAGTATGGACGTATTTCGTTACCCAGAATCCAAATTTCGAAACCTCAGGGCAATTGACCATGTCGAATTTTTATGGGCGAAAAACGTGTGCCTTTCCTATCCAAAATTCCTCAAGTTTTACTTATATAAAAAATTAACACGGTCAGTCCTCATGGGGTTTCGAAAAAACACGGTCAATCCTCATGCGGTTTCGAAATAACACGGTCAATCCTCATGGGGTTTCGAAAAAACACGGTCAATCCTCATGGGGTTTCGAAATAACACGGTCAATTCTCATGGGGTTTCGAAATAACACGGTCAATCCTCATGGGGTTTCGAAATAACACGGTCAATCCTCATGGGGTTTCGAAATAACACGATTAATCCACATGGGGTTTTGAAATAACACGTTTAATCCTCATGGGGTTTCGAAATAACACGGTCAATCCTCATAAGGGTATCGGAATAACACGGTCAATCCTCATGGGGTTTCGAAATAACAGTCAATCCTCATAAGGGTTTCGGAATAACACGGTCAATCCTCATGGGGTTTCGAAATAACACGGTCAATCCTCATGGGGTTTCGAAATAACACGGTCAGTCCTCATGGGGTTTCGAAATAACACGGTCAATCCTCATGAGGTTTCGAAATAACACGGTCAATCCTCATGGGGTTTCGAAATAACACGATTAATCCTCATGGGGTTTCGAAATAACACGGTCAATTCTCATGGGGTTTCGAAATAACACGGTCAGTCCTCATGGGGTTTCGAAATAACACGGTCAATCCTCATGGGGTTTCGAAATAACACGGTCAATTCTCATGGGGTTTCGAAATAACACGGTCAATCCTCATGGGGTTTCGAAATAACACAGTCAATTCTCATGGGGTTTCGAAGTAACACGGTCAATCCTCATGGGGTTTCGAAATAACACGGTCAATCCTCTTGGGGTTTCGAAATAACACGGTCAATCGTCTTGGGGTTTCGAAATAACACGGTCAATCCTTATGGGGTTTCGAAATAATACTGCCAATCCTTATGGGGTTTCGAAATAACACGGTCAATCCTCATGAGTTTTCGAAATAACACGATCAATCCTCATGGGGCTTCGAAATAACAGGGTCAATCCTCATGGGATTTCGAAATAACACGGTCAATCCTCATGGGGTTTAGAAATAACACGGTCAATCCTCATGGGGTTTCGAAATAACACGGTCAATCCTCATGGGGTTTCGAAATAACACGGTCAATCCTCATGGGGTTTCGAAACAACACGGTCAATTCTCATGGGGTTTCGAAATAACACGGTCAATCCTCATTGGGTTTCGAAAGTTGGATTCTATATTACAAAATTCATCGGAACCATATACTGGGGTCCACTACACAGAACTTTTGTACTTTTATATGGCTGAAGTTTCGTGTATCCGCCCTATACAAAATCTCTCAAGTTTTTCGCCCATAAAAAACAAATGACACAGTCAACCGACCTGGGGTTTCGAAATTTTGATTCCGTGTAACAAAATAAATCGAATAAATACACTGGGGGCCTCTGCATACAACATTTACTTTTAGTATGTGGCTGTCTAATCCAACCAAAAGTTACGAGTGCCAAAAATCCCCGCTGACAGTATGGAAAATATACAAACTAAAACTATATGTATGCATAATGATTTTAAGTATCAATAATTTGAATTAAACACTTGCACTATTAGCTCTAAATAAATACAATCACACTTCGTATCCATTTTGCGTTTTATTAACCTTAAACAATGCTATCACAATATGAGCAAAAATCTCGTAATTTGTAGAGTTTAATTTGAGAATGTTAAGCTTTTTTTTCCACTTCTCTTTCACAAATTTATGTTAGCATTTTTCTCTTTTGTTTTTTAGTTTCGTTACCTTCATAGGAATGTGACATACCTTTTATTTCACCCCCTTCCCTTCCTCCTCTCTGTCCTCCCCCTTCCCTCCACCCAAGCTTCAGTTTTCCAAAGCAGTGGTATAACGTAACCTTCACGTTTTGCTGGTTAATTGTTATCTGTGGTACCGCTTTAAGTTTACGGACCGTATTCCATCCTTTTACGAGATTCATAAAGTCTGAGTTGGGGGCCATAACTTGTCAAAAAATTCACATTGTGAAAATGCGTCCAAACACTCCACATACGTACAGAAATGATACTTCATTTTTTCCCATATACAGATGAGAATGAGTTAGTACATATATATATATGTATATATATATATATATTTGCACATGCTTTTAAAGAAAAATGCTGAAAAGAGAGTGCTTGTACTTTTCAGATGTAATATGCAGCAACCAATGGATTGGGTATAGCGAAGGTAAAAAAAAAAAATTATGAGAGAAAACTCATATCTAAAAAAAAAAAAAAAAAAAACAGGCTAATTAATTAACTTGGCTAATAGTGCCTCGTTATTTGATGTTTTGTTCAGTTTTCCCTTTCTCTTCTTCATTTCCGCTGGGAAACATACTTACTTACGTCACACACAAATTATTTCCTCACACACACTTACAAACTACACACATCACATTCCCGAAACCGTCATATTGAATGCTTATGGTATATATTTTGTGAAACTGTTCTAATGGTAATTTGGTAATAACCCTCAAATGTAGACATATGGAGACTTTGATAGGAAAAACACATATGTCCGTACATGAATGAACACGAAAAACGTGCCAAAACAGAAATATTTATAAAAGTCTTTTATAAACGTTCAATAATTTTTGTTCTTCATTTGTTACTTATTTTTGATTCCATAATTATTTCTAAATGTATTTCTGTAAAAGATGATAGGGCAAATTTGAAAATTTACGCTGTATTATTATGTTTTACTATTATCTTTATTTTGTTTTAATTGTTTATTATGTTTGTATTGCTTATAAAGACAATGTTGCTCATGTTTAGTTTGCTGCTATGTTCATTTTGTTTACTCTGTTTGCTTTTCTTACTTTAACCATGTTTAAAATGCAATATTATTTAATTGATAAATAGCAACATAGTAGCTAGTAATTTCGTATGAGTTTGTTAAACTAAATAGTTGTCGGATCTTAATGCAAAACCCATTGTTCTCTTAACTTAATTCAAAACCTGGATAAAAAGAGAAAATGAAGATTGTAATTATTCCATTGCTTAGATATTTATCCTCTGCTGTTATGTAAGCCCGCATAATCAGTATGCAATTTTGGTTACATATAGCTAAGGCGTATTTAGAAAAAACTACATTTTTGCATATATTTTATCCTCTTTGAACTTCCTCTTCAATAATCGAAAATCTGGCTTCGTACGCGATTAGATGTGATGAAGTTTTATCTCTATACAAAATGTAGTCCTTTCTATGACAAAATCTTTCAGTTTAATGTCCCACCATTATGCTCCTTAGGCTAAGGGATACGGATGATTAAGGCAAGTGAATTATGAAAGAAGATCTATTAGGATGAGAATGTGGAAGGAAACTGGAGTACCCTGGGAAAATCAACGGACACGATGTTGTCCAACAGAAATTTACTTGGCCGGGGATCGAACCAATGTTCCCACATACCAGAGGTAAGCACTCCACCGTGTATCATATCTTTCTACGCGGAAAAACTCTGAAACTCTCTCTCTCTCACACACACACAATTTTATTATTATTCAATCCCAGAGATAAAATGAGTAACTTCCTGGTCTTCTTAAATCAGAACCTGGATAAGGAAAAGAGAGAACATAGAGAGCATAGAAATCGTCCGAAAAATAAGGTTAAACAAGACGACTGCTCAAGACTAACTTGGATTTCAGCGGAACGTTCTTCAATCATTGAATTCCGGTGGTGAATATGTTGAAAATAGGGAAACTTACTTTCTGGATGCATCTCGTACAAATATATATATATATATATATATATATATATATATATATATATATATATATATATATATATATATATATATATATATGGTAAACCAAATTCCTTCAAAATTCGTCCTTAAAAATTAAACTGAAATGTAAACACTTGTCATACTGTGGGATCACCTTTTGTTTTCCGATATCGTAAGTCAGTCGCATGGGAGTAGTGCTAGTGTCACCTGGTACACAGTTTCGTGACAATTTCATCCAACGGGGATCGAGGAACCTGCGGGAACTGACTGCTGAGTTCAGTTACCATGAACTGACAGTTTTCCAGAACGCGCTGCCGCACCAGGTTCACAAGGTCAAGAGAGATAGAGGCCCACACCGTTCCTCAGCAACCAGTTTCCACAGGTTATATCCCGTTCTCTCCTGCACGAAATTGTGACGATAGAATGGCCTTTATGAAACTGGATCCCAGATGATTCCTGAAATCAATGACACTAATTTCACTCCCAGGTTGGCTGACTTTTATGACATTGGAATACGAAAATTGATCATACTGTATGGTAAGTGTCTCAATTCCGGTGGTGAATATCTAGAAAAGTAGTATCAACCTTATCCTTCTATTTACTACCCTAGATACACTTACTTTCTAGAAGCACTTCGCATATTCACTCTGTCTGTCTGTGTGTACCTCCGAGATAAAAAAAAAATGTCTCAAGAAGTACTTGATGGATCGCGAACAATTTTGGCCAGGATGTACTGTATAGGGTCAAAGGTTAGAAATCGAGCTTGCCGGTGGAAGTGATTCATGCGGTTTATCTCAAGATACGGAGAAATAAAAATTGGTTCCATATGTAATCATATGGGAGCAATTGTGAATATTATCCTTACTTCATAGATTACCCACAGTGTTGTTGTGTTAAGAGGGCTGTATAATGTTCAGGATACAACGTGCAATCTGTCCTTGGAATACAATGCTGAATTGAAACTAAATGCTTTTTTATTTAACAAATCAAAAAACCTAAATATTTTCTTCTAAAAAATATTCATTTATCTTAATAAGATTTTTTTGAGCGGGGCTGAGGGGAAATTTAAAAATTCATACTTCAATTTTTACGTTGTATACACTGTGACAAAATCAAACTCATTCACATGGAATACGTTGTGATACTAGTACTTCTTAATTTCACAATAAAAACAGTTTTCTCTATTTTCTCGTAAACTACGCATGATATTTTTACACTCATGGATACCATTTTCTGAATAAGAATTTTCGACTGTCATTTGTCACATATCTGGATAGTTTTTTTTTTCATGTTAAGCGCTATAATGTATAATTCTTACAAGAACTAAACCTTGCAGTGTGTCTTAATTAGTGTTTTTATCCTTTTTTTAAAATCTCTTGTTGCTTAATGTGATGTTTTGCAGTCTAAAAGGTCATGGACTCAATCGATATGTAAAGAGAAGCCATTGGCTCGAAAGCAGGCTGGGGGCCACAGGCAAGCAGTCCTTCTCTAAAGGAAATGCAAATCTTTTGGGTTGCGTTGGCCTGATTGAGCGGGTATATACATACATACATATATACATACACACAAGCATCCCGCGACGATGTCTGTTACTTGGCAGTAATTGCTTGAGATCCAATTGGACAACACTTCGTGGAGGATGCGAAAGCAAAAAAGAAGATATTTTTTTCTGTCTTTCTTTTCTAGGAGTGAAGGACAGACGAAGCTCCCGCAGAGAGACAAACCGTACAGTTTAGTAGCAATCAAACTCCTGGTAACATCTGCTCAGAGATCCCTCACTTCACTGGAAGTTAATGAGATAAGAGACCTGAGGGCGGCATTGGTTGATGTCTGCTTTTACTGTCAAAAGTGCCTTTGACAATAACGGAAGTCGTGTGTTCGTCAAGGTGACGAATGTAGTTTGTGTTAGTGAGAGACAAGCTTAGTTATTCGTCAGTTTCGGGTCATCAAAGTTTTAGTGATGCACAGAATAATGCAATTTGTACACACCTAGGGGGGTTAAATATCTAAGTTGTTTCAAAGTAAGTCATGGGTTGATATAGTTGGTCTTAAAAGATAATTTTGTTAGTAATGTTGAACCATAACTTAAGTTTAGTGAAAAAAGAATATAACAATGTACATCGTACACTACTCATTTATTGTTTCAGATTGATGGATTGCCTCAGAATATTTGAGCTCTTGTGAGGGCAGGGGGCAACTACCCCCCAGAGAAGCTCCCCGTTGTTCGAGGGGGGCTCATTTTAAGACAAAATTTTGTTGCTCCATATGCGATACGAACATGAAATAATAAATGAAGCATTAAACAGGTTCATTATATTACATAAACAAAACAGCACACAAAAGGTAAGTAAAACAAAACTGAGTCGTGGGCCCATTTCAATAAAAATAATGCCTACTATTAGGGGCCCTAGAAATAATATTTATTCGTATCAATTTGAGATTTGTCATTATTGTCCCCTTAATTAATTTGTCGTGTATGAAACGGGGCCAGGGGCGTAACTAACGGCCTCACAAACCTTGCCCTCTAGGAGGACTCATAGGCTCCGGTTTCCCATAAAGAGTAAGAGAAAGATGGGGTCCAAAAATTTGAAAAAAACTTACAGCAGTGGCACGTGACGCAGTTACCTCATCATGGGTAGTGTGGGTTCTTTTGTGGGAACAGTGCAAGAACGGCCCTGACGGGTTAACACAAACACAATCAGGAAAATTCTTATCGTTTACAATTTTAATTTTCATTCTCATTCTCTCTCTCTCTTTCTGTTGCAAAGCAAAAAGGGTCCAATCTTACAAGAGTCTTCGAGAAAGAACCCTTTCTATTGAAACCTCACTCAAAGATTGTTGAAATAAATTGCGTATTTGTTTTTCCGAAGATGTTGACCAAACAACTAGATCACATCTGATTCTCTAATCTCGTGTTATACCATCCCGAAAAACTCTTAACGGGTTTCGAGATTGCAGATTTTGATTAACCCTGGAAAATAATATTCGTACACTTAATTTCAAATGAAATGATAGATTCACATGTTCACAACTTCCTTGTCATGGAGTTTGAGCAACTGTGCGTTTCCAACCGAAAAGATAGGAGAACGCGTATGCACTGAGAAAACCGAAAAAGTGACCAAACATATGAAAACATGATTATCTGGTGTCTTTTGTATACAAACATTTAGTTACCTCCTACTGCGTGGAACATGAAAAGTAAAATATTTCCACAGGAAGATGGGGACTTGCAGGAGACCACAGCGTTGCCGGACTTAGGCAAGATATTAAAAACGAATAACTCATGGAAAAAACATGAAAAGCAAGAATTGATGAGAGAGTTTTCACTATTCACTAATGAAGATCAATCAGTTGAAAACGGAATGTAGTTAAGCCAATCATTCTATCTCAAAATAAAAATAAGAGCTTAGTACTTATCTGCTGATTTAATTGTCCTGATGATTTCAATACTGGAAGCACACGACATAATACTGATACTTAAAATAAAATAACAACGTGCCAATAAATTCACGTAGCTGACAGGCGTTTTTACGTCCTAACACACTAATAATCGTTCACCAGCGCTTGTGTGTAGAATAAAACAGTTAGCGGTGGTTTACAACACAAAACTGCTACGGAACAAACACATATCTTCTCCAAATTACAAGTGAGGTTAAAAGAACTGTCATAGAGTCTTACTTAGTTGTAAAGCAACTATCCAACATGCAGGGGACTGGCCATCAGTTCAATATTCAGTGTTTCTCTACTTCTTTGAAAATAATTGAACGCGTAATGAATTGTCTTTATAATTACAGTAATTTAGTAAATTTCTAGAGGTGAATTTGTATTTTCGTGTCCCATTTCTAATAAGATAATAATAATATTATTATTATTATTATTATTATTATTATTATTATTATTATTATTATTATTATTATTATTATTATTATTATTATTATTATTATCAACCGTTCTCGGTCCACTGCTGGATGAAAGTATCTCAAATATTTCTCCACATAGAACTCGCAGCAAGAAATGGTAATCAACATCTACGAATGTTCACCACATGCTCATTTGCTAGCAAGGGCGCCCATCAATGGGGCAAGGTCCCTCCCACTCGCTCCCCCTAAGAGGAAATTGCACTTGGGAATATCGAAAACCCAATGGAATTTTTACATTAGTTACAGCAAAATTTGAAACTATTTGAAACGTCGCTTATACTTGCCCCACCTTGGAAACCACAACATGGGCGCCCTTGTTTGCTAGTATTCTATATTTTCTCTTTGGTAGGTATGCTTCTTTAGGAATGTTCGGCAAATGAAGATCATGAAATTTTAAATTGTTTGTATGTTAAGGTTAGATTTACATCGAAGGTTAGAGGTTAGATTTACATCGAAGTTCTACCACCCGAGCGTGACGTAATGTCACGTGGTATTATCATGGGGGGCAAAGGTGGAACAAAACGAGCCGTGCGGGGCTTCTAACTCCCTTCACTCGCAAACGCAAGCTCAGATATGTTTCGTAAAGTACGTAAATCACTTTTTATCAATAAAATTGTGTGTGCAAAGTGAACTAATTACCACATGACATTACGTTTAAGACCGGATGGTGCAACTTTCATGTAAATTTAACTACATCCGATTTTTTTTAAAGATGCTTTCATGCTCCACGATCTTCCACTAGCCTCTTCGTCTTCACATACTATTTTTCTATTTTGATATCGTCCATTGATTCTACCCTCCTTCGCCCCCTCCCTCTCTTTCCTGCCACCGTACTATCTAGCACGTCTCTCATGATACAGTTCCATCTTATCCAATGTCCCAACCAGTTTCTTTTCCTTTCCTTAACAATACCTAAAATTATTATTTCCCCCAACCATTTCTAACACCCTCTCATTCGATTTTCGCTTGACCCAGCCAATTCTCTCAATTCTTTTCCATATCCATATTTCGAAAGCTTCCTGTTATTTTTCATCATTTTTGCGTAATATTTATGTTTCTGTTCCATACAGTACATTACTCCTCATGAAGCATTTTATGAGTCTTAAGTCTTAATTCAAGATCCCACAAAATAGTATTTTCTTCTTCTTAAAGGCTTCCTTCGCCATTCCTATCTTTGCTTTTATTTCACGGTCGCACTTCTTATCATACAACCCAGGTATCGAAAGCTAGTCACCTGTTCTATTTCCTACCCTACTACTACTATATTTAACACCGACCGCTTTGTTCCAATCACCATGGCTTTTGTGTTTCTCAAATTTATTTTCATACCACATTCTTCAGAGCCCTTCTTTAGGTTTTATAACATTTTATTGATTTTCTCTTCAGATTCGCGCCATACCAACTGCAAACCGTATACGCCTAATCATTCTACCTCCTATCGAAATGCCACCATTATATAGGCTCTTTTCCACTATCTTTTCTTGTGTGAAATACAAGAAAAATACTTCTAAAATGTTTCAGTAAAGCTTAGTTTGTTTTAAACATAATTTTAAATGTGGAAGTTTTAGCTACAACAGTACGTTGTATATTTGTATATTTTTACTACTTGTAAATCCTTATTTTATTAGGGCGTAAGATATTTTAAAATATGTGCTAGGCTGATTTTGTAATTCGAAGAAGAAAAAGAAAAAGAAATATGTTAATTATAATATCGATATGAAAAGATATTCATATGTTTTATATGTTTTAAATAATAGGATTTTGGAATGTCGTTCTCAGGACAACAAGACATAAATAAATGGATTTTTATTCAACGGAGTTGGCATTTTAATGGCTCAATAATTTAAAAAGAACCGTTCTATAGCAACATGAAATAATATTAAAAACTGTAGAGCAAATTACTTTTATACTCTTGTTTTGGAACACCCTGTATATAATCCACCACTTCATTTAAAGAAGAGGAATAGCTTTCTGCAGGAACTCGATGATTCATTCACCCTCATTGATCTTTGTTCCCTCTGTATCGCGGAATGAAAGACTCTCTCTCTCTCTCTCTCTCCTAAGGTTCCCTTCCCTCCCATCTTTCCATTGCTCAGCCTGTCACGCAATGAAGCTCTTAAAACCGAAGTTTTCATTTCATTCGGTGGGCTACCGGCCTTCGTCGAATGACCGATTGTCCCCGAAACGACAGCTATCAATCAATAAAAGGCTGACGTGGCCTAAGACACTGCGGACAGGGAAGATCTTCTAGTTCTGGAACCCAAGGGAAAATAGCGGGTAGGGAAAGATGAAGAGAAACAGCTAGGTTAAAAAAAAGGAGGGCGATTTTATCGGAACGTACTTCTATCTCCTACATCCAACAGGAGTAAACAGAAAGTTGTATGATTTTGTTCCTGAATTTAATTACTTTGTTGACTTGTATTTGACATTCAGAACAAATTCGAAACTTGTAAAATGACGACTTTTTTCATTACAAAAACAAAGTGTAATCATTTGTTTTCTCCATTTGTGTGGTGTGACACTACTTGAAATTCATCGCCAGTTGAGTGAGGCATGTGATGATGGTGCCATGAATGTTGAGTTGAATTTCAGTTTAGCGCCCCGTTCAGCAGCGAGGCTATGTGAGACGTGGACCTACTGATTAACGTGGAATCCGAACTACATGAGCTCCCGCCGGGAATCGAACCCAAAGGCGCGTATGCTAACCGCTTAGCCAGGGAGGAGCTCGGTGTCATGAATGTGTCTAATGTGCGTTTGTGTGTAGGAGAATTCAAAGAAGGCCGAAAGTCGTGTGTCAACAAACAAAGACAAATCTTGGCCTCGTACAAAGCCGGTTTGACGACAGTGTGCACAGATCTCACGGAAATGACAACTTTGTAGGCTAGGCTTCCACATTCATTCGGCGATCCTCCGAAACTACTTTCTCCATCTGTTCGATCATGTCGTCAGACCGGCTTTGTGCGAGGCCGAGATTCTCTTTGTTTGTTGTCACACGACTTTCGGTCTTCTTTGAATTGTCCTACACACAAACGCACATTAGACACATCCATGACACCATCATCACATGCTTCACTCAACTAGCGGTGAATTTCAAGCGCTGTCACGTGACACAAGTTGAGAAAACGATGAGTATCATATATATAAAACAGTCATCAGTCTCATGGCTGCCGCTAGAGCTCTGTGTGCCGTACAATGTTGATAAAAAAAAATTGTTAGGTGTTATAACTTGATCATAACAGCCTAATGAAAAACGGGAAACTCCATGTGTATCAGGGGGCGCGGTAGCTCACTGACAGAGCGTTCAACTCCGGTGCTTGGGGTCCTTGGTGTGGACTTTGTGGTGGACAAACATCGTGCTTGTGGGTTTTCTCGGTGTTCTCCAGTTTCCGCCCACTTTGTTCATTTCATTTATTTCTCATCCTCACCGTCTCCTTTAGCCTAACCAGCATAATCGTGGGACGTAAAACTTAAAGATTTCATTTTTTCGCTTGTGTATCAGAGATTCTTCACACCCACTCCAAAGCAAAACCTAAAATGACACTACTGGTACCACGGTACTTAAAGTTAAGTTAATACTGGAACATATTATTATTAAGCTCTTCATTTTGACATTAATAATATAATAGTTCATAGTACATATGTTTATATGCAGAGATATCGCCCAGCAGAATTATCATTTACCCTTTAAGCTTAATTCGTTTTTAATTAAAATAATGCCCCAAATGGATACATACATCGAACGATATACGTTATAAACCTATACAAAATGTCATGTTTGAGGTTCATTTCACAGGCATAGCTTCAAACCAAGGAAATATTTAACGTCCTACGCTTATGCTCTTTAAGCTAAGGGAATCGGATGATTAAGATAAGTCAATGATGAATGGAAAAATTGGTGGAATGAGAATATGGGAGGAAACGGAAGTACCCCAAGGAAACCCACAGACCTCACCACATATTGTCTACCATAAATTGACTTGGGCGGGGATCGAACCAAGGACACTACGCAACATAGATAAGCTATCTACCACTATTTCACCCTATTCATAATTTCGAGAAAATCGAGAAAAAAATCAATTTTTTAGCCTAAAAATATGTTGTAGTCAGTGGCGGCTCTATAAGGAAAAAAACTGGAGGGACAGCCAGTACCGAGACTTTTTTTTTCATTCGCTCAGCCGCGTTACTGTCAGCCGGTGCCTTGAGCATTCACAACCGGCGAAGTATCATCATTGCGAATGATTTCTCTT
The DNA here is from genome assembly GCF_964235325.1 of Thermobia domestica. Taxonomy (NCBI): domain Eukaryota; kingdom Metazoa; phylum Arthropoda; class Insecta; order Zygentoma; family Lepismatidae; genus Thermobia; species Thermobia domestica. Next base: position 4,645,953 of record NC_137471.1, read on the forward strand.
TTGGGTTTATTTATTTCATAATTTTGAAGAAGGAAAGGGAAGGGGAAAAGGACGTGAAACCTAAACAAGGGATTGGACAAAAAAAAGATGAAACGAACAAAAAAAAAACAAAAAAAAAAATAACTAAACTTAATATTTGTTTAACTCTACTCTCATTTCTAGTCTTGTGAGATTTTGTGTGTTTTTGGTTTTATTGAGTTTAAGTTTGAGTTTGTTTGTTACGTGTGTGTTGTTTTGTATGTCGTATGTTTTGTGTTTTCGTGTTTACCTATTGGTCATCTTCTTCTTTCTTCTTTTCTTCAGGTTTTCACTCTGTATGTTTGGTTTATCTGGTTTCTGCCTGCATTTCTCTCCTGTGTGTTCTATTTCACATTTGCACTATTTACACTGGCTTTTCACCTTTATATTTTACCTCTTTTCACTATCCTGCATCAACACTACACTACACTCACTATTGACACTGACTGCTTTTGATGAAATCACTAACCTTCACTAACTAGTACTTACACTATGAAACACACACGCTACACTTACTTTTATCTAAATTTTCACATTTTCAAAACTTTTAATTTTCTGATGCTTCTATATAAGCGTTTCCTGTTACTTTTGCTTTGATGCTTTAGTGTTCTCAGTTGCGTATCAATGCCAGTTTCCACCCATTTGTGCTGGCTTGAGGTCCAGGGCCCACTCAGAGCACTTAGTGCAGGCCCTGGTCCGTTTTATCCTTCGGCCGGCACGCCCGGGATGGGCCGTCCTATTGGCGAGAGTTGCTCTATTATTTATCTCTGAGACACTATCCTCGCTTCACCTCTACTCATGCACTCACGCAACATTCACTCTTGCACCGGAGTTCCTTTCCAAACCGAGAGGCTGGAGGTGCAGCACGCATTCTGGTCCTCGGCGAAAGCACGGTGATCCAGTGCTTGGATTCCAGGAGTCTTTTCTCCGGTCCGAGGACTTCTTCACACATTCTTCCACTTGCACTCATCCTTCTATTCTTCTTCTGTAAGTTTTTCGTCTTAGTTCGGAGTATTCATTTGTCAAATTTTCCAATTTCTTGCAGTCTTCCTCTACTTCTATTATTTCTTTCAGTGATTTTTCTCTTATTTGAGTTCTTAGTTCTAAAATTTCTTCTAATAATAGACACCACATGACATGGTGCTCAGGAGTTCCTTCTTCTCCGCATTCACACGTTGGGCTGGGTCTTAACTTGATTCTGTGGAGGTGTTGTTCGTATGGTCCATGGCCTGATAGATAATGAACCAATCCATATGTTGGATTTAAGTGGTTTATTTTTAGTCTATCGACGATGCTAGGAAAAATTCTATGTAATCGTTGCGCTCCACTGTATTCCTGCCATTCTTTATCCCATAGTTGTATTATGTTGTCGTTAATTTCTTTCTCATCTTTTAGATCCCTGTTAAAAATTTCTCTAATTTTCCTTTTCTCTTCTTTCCTTAACCAGTAATTAATTGCCCTTTGCAATAACACATAGTTCATTGGTTGGATACCAAGGATTATACAGAGTGCGCTATGCGAAGTAGTGTTAAAAGCTCCAGACATTCTGATTAATAGGTTTCTTTGTGGTCTATTGATTTGATTTCTGTAAGTCTTATTTCTTAATAGTCTATCAATCCAAACACTGGATGCGTACGCCATGGTAGCTGACAAAATAGTTTCTTGGTATAGTCTTAGTATTTTTAATGGTAGCCTGTATCTGTTTCTTGCAATAGTAGTCAATTTATTCGCTACACTGTTTCCCCTTTTTACTATATATTTCAAATGTTCATCAAATTTTAGTCTATCGTCTAGCATTATGCCAAGGTATTTTATGCTTTGCGCTCGTTCTACTCCTACTCCATTTAATTTTATAGTCGGGTTTCTTTGTAGTTTTGTGCCGAAAATTAGATATTTGGTTTTCTTTGATGATATCCTTAATTTACTCTCCATACTCCATTCTTCAAGTGTTTCTGTTACCTTTTTAACTTTTTCTTCTAATTCCCTTCGGCTGTATCCTGATGTTGTTATTACGACGTCATCGGCGAATGCCACTATTTTATCGACTTCTTGCTTTTTGTTTATTTTTTCCAAGCAAGGTTGTAATTCTATGTCCCATAGTAGGGGTCCTAATATTGATCCTTGCGGGCATCCTTTCTCTGTTTTAATTATTATGTCGCCCTCTTCATTGGGTATTATTATTTTTCTGTTTTCTAGATAGTTTCTTATCAAATTCAGTAAGTATGCTGGCATTTCCAGTTTTTTTACATTTTCAATTAAGGATGGAAACCATAAATTATCAAATGCTCCTTCGATGTCAATGAAGAGCGCTAATACATATTTCTTTTCGTGTATCTTTTCTTTGATATCATCTAGAAGAGTATTTATGGCGTCTTCTGTTGATTTTCCTACTCTGAATCCAAATTGTAGTTTGTCTTCAGTTACGTTTCTGTATTTTTGAATTCTGTTTAATATTACTCACTCAAAAATTTTTGATATATTTTTTAATAAGCATATAGGTCTATATGAGTTTACTTCTGATGCATCCCTTTCTGGTCCTATTGAGAGAATAATTAATTTTGATGCTTTCCACGGCTCTGGAATTTCTTGTTTCTTTATTAGTAAATTGAAAAGCTTCGTTAGGTAGGGGACCCATAAATCTTTAGTCTTCTTGTATATTTCGTTTTTGATGCCATCTATACCCGGAGATTTCTTGTTTTTAAGTTTTCTAAAGATCTTTTCTATTTCTTCGTTAGTAACTTTGTCCGATTCTGGTACAGTTCCTGTATGTTGTTCACCCATTTTGTTTCTTAGTACTGTGTTTCTTTCTGTGTCGTTATTGTTTTCATCTCTGGGAAAAAATTTGTTCGCTAAAACTTTTAGAGTTTCTTCTCTGTTTGAGATGTATGATCCATCTAATTTCTTGACTGTATTTAATACTAATGGGTTTATTTTTTGTGTTATGAGTTTGTATGGAACATCCCATGGATCTATTTCAATATTTTTCTTGAGGTAAAGATCCCAACTTCTTTTCTTAGCCTCTAATATCGCTTCCTTATATTTATTCTTTGCATTTCTATATTTTTCTAATCTTCTTTCCTTTAGTATTGGGTTATAAGTTGCTTGATAACTTTTCCGGGCTGACGTTGCAAGTCTTTTTAATCTTTGTAGTTTAGGTGTCCAAAAGTCTTCATATACTCTTCTTTCTTGACTTTCCGGAGTAGCCTCTTTGAAAGCTTTTTTTGTTGCTTGTTCAATTTCGTTGATTATTTCGGTCAAGTTTTCATCTTCATTTATTTGGGGTAGATTTAATTTGTTCTTGAAAGTAATCCAATTTGTCTTAGCTGTATTAAATTTTTTTTGTTCTTTTCCATTTTTCTCAATTTTCATATCAAATAGTATTATTTCGTGGTCGCTGAGAGTGAGTTTATCTCCAATCTGCCAATTTTCAATCCTACTTGTTATTTCAAATGTTCCGCATGTCACATCAATATGAGAGCTGCCTCTATTCCCTACAAAAGTTGGTCTGTTTCCTACGTTTGAGATTACAAGTCCGTTTTGCATTACAAAATCTTCAACTATTTCTCCTCTATCATCTGTTTCCGGGGCACCCCATAAGATTGATTTTGCATTTGTATCGGCAAGGATTAATATTTCCGTATTATTCCTCTGCCATATTATCTCTTGAATTTTGTCTATGAAGTCACGTGTTTCTAAGCTGTATTGGAAATACGCATTTATTAGCCAGAATTTCATGTTTCCACACTTAACTTCAGCTGTTGTTATCCAATTGTTACTATATTGGGTTAGTTTAAGCACTTCAATTTCTCTATTCATGAAAACTATAGCTGTTTTAGATTCCTGTCCTCCGTACATTATTTTTGAGCTTGCTGGAAAGGTTGTTAATTTCCCTTTTAGTAAATATGGTTCTTGTATTGCTACGATATCAATCTTTTGGATTTCTATTAGTCTTCTAAGTTCCATTGTGGCTATTTTACTTCCTTGTGCGTTATTCTGCATAATTTTCAAATACTTCTGATTTTTATCCATATCTCGTATATATGTAGGCATCCGTTCCTGATTTCGTTGGGTCGAAGTATACTCTACCATGCGCACGCACCAGTTGTTTGTAAACATTTTCTAGCGTCCAGTATATCCCTCGTCTCTCAAAAACCTCATCCACTAGATCAAGTAATTCCCATCCGTTTGCTGGGAGATCATAAATTCGCAGTTCAATTCTATCGGCTTTCTCCAAGGTTGGAAATGTTATAGTTCTTCCATTTATATGAATATCTCTTACTATCTGTCTTAGTGCAGTCATTAGGATTTGTTTTTCTTCCAATTTTGCTAGCCTATACATATGGTTTATATTTTCGTATAATTGTACATTATTTATTAAGATTTCTTCATTTGATGTTTTTACTGGAGTATTTTCTGTACTTGAAACTTCCGGATCTTGGATTTGTTGTATATGTTCTTCTTGAATTGGGAAAAGATATTTTTCTTCACCGTGGACAAATGATTCATTAATGTTAGGAGTCTGTTGCATACATTTATAATTCTCTTCGTTAAATTTCTTTTTCCTATTCTTTTTTCTATTTTCTAGAAGTGTTTCTAGTTCTCGTTTTTCCTTGTCGTTTTTTGTTAACTTCCCCATTTCGTTTTCTTCAGTTTTTATTTTCGATTTTTCATTTTCTTTTGTATCATATGTTTGTGTTTCTTTATCTCTCTTTTCTTTAAGTAGTTGTCTTTTTCTTTCTAGAAAATTTTCCAATCTTTGTTTGTCCCTACGTTTCTTACTTGGGCTTTTTCTCTTTGTATTTACTAATTCTTTCTTTTTACTCTCCATAGTTTATTTTAGAAATTATCCTTTCTCTGGCTACTTTGTATGAGACACATTCTTCCGTTTGTGGGTTTTGACATACTTTGTGTCTTAGTTTACATGGTATACATATCTTTTTTCCTTTGTCTTCACATTCGTCGCTTTTATGTTGCAATGAGCCACAATATCTGCATCTCACTTTTTCCTTATTGTCGCAATATTTCGTAACGTGACCGAATTCTTGGCAAATAAAACATTGAGGAACGACCAGGAAATCTTTTATTCTATGTGCCTCATAATCGATGTAGACTTTTTCTTTTTCCACTAACAGTTTCCTTATCTTCGGTTCAACTTCTATCACCAAGTGGCATCGTTTTTCTTGTTTCTTTCCTGCTCGAAACCTTGCTTTACTCTTTTTGGCTTCTTCCATCTCGTTTTCATCGAAATTCTGTTCGATAAAAGCTTGGAGTAGTTCTTCATCCTTTAATTCAGACGGTACCCCATATATGATCATCAGCGGGTTTTTCTTCTTAGTTTCTTCGCACTTGAAGTTTTTCCTTATTTCTTCTTTATCCATTATTTTCCTAATGTCTTCTTTCGTTGCGGTTTCAAGTACTACCATATCTCTGGTAGTTCTTAAACCAGTTATCTTTAATTTCTCTTTTCGTGGATCAATAGCCCCTGTTAATCTTTCCGCTGTCTGCTTTGATGTCTCTCCTTGATTCGGTTTTATTATCAATGCCGGTTTTGTTTTTGCTTGCATTTCCTGTATCTTCAGTTCTTTTTCAGTAGGTTTTCTTTTTTTAATTACGTCTGTCAATAGTTGTTGTTTGCCATCGGTTTCCGTTTTTTCTGTTCTTTCATGCCTTTCTTCAATCTTTTTGGTTAGCGTTTGTATTTCATGTATAACTATGTCTGTGTCGGTCTTCTGCTTTTCTGTTAATTCTTCGATTTTATCCCTATATATGTTTCTTTGTTGTTCCCATGATATCTCTGCTCGTCCGAAAGCTTGTTGTGTATTTATTAGTTCTTCTTTTTTTTCTTCAAGCTTTTTTTTAGGTATTTATGTTCATCTTCTAATTTATTTAACTTCCTTGTTTTTTCTTGTAGTTGCTTTTTTAGTTCATTTCTGTTTTCTGAGAGTTCTTGAATTTCTGTTTCCAGTCTCTTATACTGCCTGTCTCTGTCATTCTTAATTTCTGCTTTTTCCTGTTTTAGCTCCTCTATTTCCTTTTCTAATTTCACGTTTATTTGCCGTAACTCTTCCATTTGTTTTTTCTCTTCAATGCGGCTGCCTTTCTGGCCTGACATCATTTCCATTTCTGTTATTAGTTTTTCTTTCTAGAGGTTGTCATATTTCTCCTGAAGTGTACTGTTAATTTTCTCCATTTGGCCTAGTTGCCCTAAAAGCTGTGCCCTGTCCTTAACCCATACTATGGCCCTCTTTTTTAGTTTCTCAAGGTGGGATCTTCCTATCTTTTTCCAATCTAAGAGATTTTCTATGTAATTCATTTCTTGCTCTAATTGCCCCATTGTGTCGAATCCTGTATCTTCCAAGGTGTTTTTCTTAGTTGATTGTTCGAATGTTGAGGATTCTTCTCTCGCTATTTTTCTTTGTTCTGTTTCTTCCGCCCTAGATTGACGTACTGTAGGATTTATTGGTGACTGGTCTCTAGCTGGCGTCCCTGGAGGGGAACGATACATCGCCATTTTCTTTCCGTATTACGCGTTTATGTTTAAGTTTAAATCACTAAAATTATAAATACTATTACACTTAGAGTTTATTCCGATAGGCAAAAGTTTTTAGTTTATGGGCCGATTTGCACAAAACCCTGTAGGGACACTTTTGGACACCCTTTCCGATCGGTGGGATCCGAGAGGGGTAAGGTTCCTGGGGAGGGGGGTTCCCCGATATTCTTCCGAAAATGGGGTCAAAAGTCAAGACCTATCCCATTTTCGGTCGAATATAGTTCAGAAAGGGGAGGGGGAGAGGGAGGACATGGGAGGGAATGAGGAGTTCAGGTCCCTGGTCCTTTCGGTCTGGGTGCCATAGTGTCCCAAAATTAGCTTAGAAGCCCATATTATACCACTTCATGCTCGAGAGAAAAGTTAAGTCCAGGATAGTGAAAAGAAAAGTTTAAAGGTAATATTATTTCCCAAGCAGGAAATACTGTACTTACAGTTTTCTTTGCTTCTTGTATCACTCGATTTTCTTGTTCATTCACTCACACCGGATGCTGATCTTGCATTTATTACTTTTTAGAATTGTTCTTCCTCCATTCTCAGCCACAATGTTAATAAACGGGAGAATTTTTAGGTATTTTTTTTATTTTCTTCGCAACCGTTTGTTCGATTTTGGTGCGGTTTTCTTTGTCTTATTCGTGAGATTTTCCCGAATCGACCGGTACCTTTCACGACCCGGAAAACACACTTTCCCCCCACTTTCTTGAACTACGCTTCGGAGCACAAAAAACACACGTTTTCAATCCACACACACGTTTTCTCGGTACCAACCATAGCCGAGACTATGGTTGGTATACATAAACTTTCAAAAATATATAAACAATAGCTTAAATTATTTTGTCACTGAAAAAACTGAGGGCCTAGGCCCCCCCACAGCCCGGGCCTAGATCCGCCACTGATTGTAGTTTCTAATATTAATAAGTTTTTGTACTGCTAGAAAATGAGATGTAATGACTAATTACATATATTATTATGTAGTAATCTGGTTGTTGAGATACACCGTAGCTTAATTTTCACTATCATGTATAAAGAGATGATGTGACAGTGCTTATATACAGCATTCTGTACAAATGTGGTATTGTAACACAAATTATATTTCACTATTATGTATAAAATGTTGGTAGGTTTGCAGGCACGCAGCCAGAATTTTATTTCGGGGAAGGACAAGGACATGGAAATCTTTCGAAGTTTCTACTTCAGGAACTTCCTTTACACTGAAAAAAATTGCAGATGTCGTATTTAAAAAGGTACGTTACATGAGTAATTCCTGTAATTTTTGGACTTAACGTACAGCAAACGGATAACTGAAAACGCATGTTTTATAATACTTTCTGTATAAGTGTTCCATCTATACGCACTTTCCGTATGAAACAATATGAGCGGTCAGGATCTCACATACAAATGGACGTATATATCATATAGTTAACGAATGTAACATAAAAATATGCATGTGATATACGGAAAACTGTTAGATGTCAGACATCCTGTAACGGAATGATGTAACATCTAAGGGCAGTGCGTGTGTAGTATATGGATAACATATGCTCCATACTGATTTTTGTAGTAAGCAAGAGGATTCCGTATATTTGTACGATATACCGCTGTTCGGAGAACGGATTTTTCTCAGTGTAGGTCTGCAGAAGGCACACATACCTAAATTCAGTAAATTTTAATTTATTAACTATCTATTAGTAAATAAAACCCTCTTATTTCTCTTTAAATTATAGGTATACAGTTACTACAAAATACAATGAAAAGAGTTCATTTGGCCGTTCTTAAAAGCAATTTTCCTTGTCCGCTAGCGGCCATCACCTCGTCTACATTACGTCACCTTCTCTACATTACGTGACGGGTGGGAATGGTGTATAGTAACTTCATGTAGTGATGTTTATAAACAAGAGCACATGGTATTGTTTGTATACATAAGCACGCTGCATATTACAGTATTACCATATCCAATATTTGGAAGTGAATAACTCAGTAACTAATGAAAATCAAAGATCACGCACTTACATTCGACATTCAAGATTCAAGCTTAAAAATAAATAAATCTAATTTAAAAAACTGTCAAACTATAGACTTCATGTGTAGCCCGAATTAGCACCAAAGGAAACAAGAAATAAATGACATGTCAGAGGAAAATTCTAAAGTATGCTTAATGATGCTGAGTAGGCACAAGTTTAGAGGGGAAGGCCCCCTAGAATCGGCGCCCTTGATCATTGTAATTCTCAAACAAATTTGCTCTTTCATTGATTCATATTGGTCGTCGAATGCCATAATAAACATCATCTTCATTACATAGCACGAACTGTATCAACCTCTCCTTCATTGTTGTATGTTGCACGAACTCATACTTTACTCGCGGATCTTGAACTAACTCGCCAAAATTTGCGGGAGTAAATGTTATCATTATAGTAATCGAGTAATCGCGTCAAGAAACACAACTGTGTGCTACTCCCAATTAAGAACCTATTTAGTCCAGAATAACAGCTTAATCTAGTTTGAAGAAATTCGTCCTATGAGTATTAAATTCCACTCTACTATTGTAATACTAAATCCAAGGACCTTATAAAATAGAGGATCTGCCCTTACAACAAAACTTGAAGCCATACGTCACAGTTTCGCCACCCCTACTCTGCCCACTCCGCCCAATAGGATCGCAATGTTTTGAGCCAACAATCATGGCGGAAACGAAAGTAGCCAATCAGACGATGGCAGAAACAAGAGTAGCCAATCAGACGTGCCGATGCTCGGTTGTTTTTTGGCTTCACTGATTTAACAGGATGAAGATACATATGGGAAGATCCTCTATTTATAACATCCTTGACTAAATCTAAGAGTAGATTTCATTGCAGAAATATTAATTTATATTCGATTTCCCTTCTGTTCTCTTTTCTCTGTTTTTCTCTTAACCTCTCTAGCCCAAAAGCGCCGATCCTGGATGACCGGGAAAACCCGAGCCTCCAATGCTCATGTGGACCCCCATATATTTTTATCAATATGTATTTTTATACGTATAATTTATTGTTGTATGTATTTTTTATGAATATACAATATTTGGCATGATTTGAATTTAAATTGTCATGACACTCTCCCCAAAGGACTGGCATATCTTCCGCTCCGCTGGAGCGGTGTTCGACCCCAGTTTGAACTCGTACAGCATACGCGCCCTTATGACGCTCTGTGGAGGTCCCACGTTCACTTCTGTCCTTAAACAAGTTCACGGTGTAACTGAACTGCCACAACCATGTAGTATGTTGGTTATACCCACACCAACAACCGACCTTCGCCTTATCTTCATTCTTATTCAACTCTCGGTGTGACTGATAATTGAACAGAGACCTCGAAAAAACCGAGAGAACTTTTTTGGTTACCTTTACAATAGTGCGGTGTTTTGGCATAAATTATTTTTCACTATTACATACTGTATAACGAAATGTTGTAACCACAACTATATATACCATTATGTAATAACGTGGTGTTGTCACGATAATTATATTCACTATTACTTAAAAATATGCTATTATGGCTGCGATTGTATTTATATAGAGTAATGCGGTGTTGTGCACCTAGTTTGACACATTGGAATATGATTTTGTGAACATATATTCTTTTCTATTTCTCTTCATACGTGTATGTGTATAATAGGTATATATATATATATTCACCTATTATATACGGTATGCCGATCACATACCACGTTTAGGGTCGTCTTCGTTCACACCTTCTGTCTACCGCTTGCACTGTCGTTTGATCAATACTATTGGATTTGATTCCACCGCTGCTAAATTTCGTACGTGTTTGATGGAATTTTTTACCCCTTCCATTTTCTTATTTCTCCCCTATCGTTTTCGCTGAAATATCTCCCCCCTTTATTCGCCCTCTGCTTCACTTCTATACCTTTATCTTTTTCTTCGGGACAAAGGAGTCAAAACCACATCTTCCAGTTTGAGATAAGTGTGTTGCAAGATATATATATATATATATATATATATATATATATATATATATATAATAAAAGAAGAAAAACAGGTCATGGCGAGATGGGAGAATCCTCGTTAAAACTTGAAAAACTGCAGTATAGGTAGGTCAATGAAGGAAAATATTTGAAACTTTATTTTTATGAGCAGTTTTTGCTCTCTTAGATCAAAGTTGTATCTACTTGTTTTATTTATTTATTTATTTATTTATTGCACTGCCGCACAAACGAAAAGAACTAGGTAGGGCCTTTCCTAAATTCCCCGATTTTTCGTTTTTCACTCTTTTCTTTGTCGAAGTTGTAAGCAAGTTTAGTTAGAAATACCTGATCGAAGGGATGACAACTGGTATAGTGCAGTTTATTTTCTTCTAATCGGAAAAATCGGTGCAAAAATATTTAGTAGAGTAATATATATATATAAAATTTTTAAAAAAGGAAGTGCCATTTCGTATTTTTACAGTTGTCAAGCAACTAGGGCAGTTAGTTTTTTTTTTAATTATATGTGGTAGGTTCAGTACCCAGTTTCGATTTTATTTAATTGTTTGTAAACCAAAGTTCGCTAATTCATAATGATGACACAGATGATCGAGCTGTCTAACAAGGGGTATGAGTGCCAGACCTGTCTGCCACTGGTTCGAATTCTGCTCAAGGGACATGTGTTAAGTACTGTCCTGTCATATTAATTTCATTATCGTTATCCGTTTTTCATCATCTTTAGATTGATTGATTGATTTTGAGCTTAACTTACTTTTCGGCAGCGAGGCTATATGAGACATGACCTACTGATTAACGTGGAATCCGAACCACATGAGCTCCGCCGGGAATCGGACCCGGGTCTCCCACGCGTCATCATGTTTAGAGTTAAGCACAGAATCTGGATAGTTAAAATCTCAAAAGCAAGTAGCAGTGTCACGCTTATGTATACCACGTGAAGGAGTTTGGTTTCTATGGTGTTATATTCTCGATTAGCGTTGAAATCAGACGTTCTAACACTTCTGGTTGTAATATAGAGATTAGAGTGAAGGTGGAATGCATTCTTGGGACACTTAATTAATTGCAGAAAACCGTTCGCTATTTGGCACCGTTCCTACTCTATAATGATCAACGATAAAACCGGAAGTAGTTGATTTCTGCCACTTTTGGTTTGAGAAGAGGGCTAAGAAGAAATATGATACCTATTATTAATTTTACCGAGCGAAGTAGCTCAAGTGGTAGAGCGTTGGCTTCGCATTCGGGAGGTCGTGGGTTCGAATCCCGCTGCCGACCATCCTGACTGAGGTTTTCCAGGGTTTCTCTCAGTCCTACCAGGCAAATGCCGGGATGGTACCTACTAAACAGGCCCTGGCCGATACCTTCCCAAATCCTTCCCATTGTTATTGTTGTTGTTGGATATCCAGTGTAAAATGGACTCTGAGCTTTATCTGGTGATTGTTAAATAAATAAATTAATTAATTAATTGTAAAAAACGCTTCTCGCTGTATCTTCTCTCTTCTGCTCTATGTAGTTCAATAATGAAACCGGAAGTTGTATTTTTATTACTTTCGGTTTTAGTACAGAGTGAAAGATTGAGACAAAAATATTCTTGGGATGCATAATTTATTGTAGGAAACTATTTCTTATCATTTATTACGGTTTTTGTCTATAGTGATCTACGTTAACCTTTAGACGCCCTCCAGGGATTTTTAACAAAATCGTAGACTCTCACGTTGGGGTCTCTGGTGACCCCCCTAATTATCACAGAATCATGATTCATACACCAATGGAAAGCCGATAGGCAGCAAATTCCAACGAGATAACATTCGTGCAATTTCCGCTTTATTAGTAGTAGTAAAAGAAGAAACAAAAACATTAAAAATATGAAAAAATAACCTTGTCGGACCGTGGCAACCCTTATAGTCACCCTACACTAACAAAATGATGCTAATGTGTAGGCCAAACACTTGTGACAACAATGTAAAAAAATGGTAGCGAATGCTGCAATACAAAGCAACACAAAAATTCATAACAAAATTCCTATGAAAACTAACTGTGTATCATTTTCGAAGAGCTGTTGCACATCTTCACCTGAGCGGCTCTGGTGACCCCCAAATTATCACAGAGTCATGATTTATACACCGTTGAAAAGCTTATGGAAAGCAGATATCAACGAGACAGCATCAAGAATTATGCTTATAGACCAATTCAGTGAAAGATATTTTGTGTTATATGGAACCTTCCAGAAAATAAATGTAATTTACATCAAAAAACTGAAACTCCAAAATGTGACCAACTTTGCTCCCTCCTACAGGGTGTGATTGAAAAGTACTGGAACTTTTTCCGCCGCGCGGCTCCCTGGCGTTCGAAAAATGTGAGGGGTGGGGGAAAATGTGCGCGGGACCTTCCTCTTTCAAGCGGCAGCGGTTGAGAAAGCATCGCTGTCCGCGCGAACATCGTTTTGGTCGTCGGTCACGTTTTTTGAGCGCCGAAATGGAGTCAAAGATTGACCAACGCTACGCCAAAAGACGTTCACCGACGGATCGGACTCGTAGCACCATGTTTCATCACCACTGATCACACTGTCTAATAACTCTTCGTCGGCTTCCACACAATCCAGCACTTCACGACTCATTTTCACTCGCAGTTCTTTTTGCTCCTCGGTCAACACCTTGGAGACTAGTTTTGCGCACACCTTACGCATGTTCAATTCTTCAGTCACAATTTTTTGCACTTCATAGTATGTCAAATTAAGTTCTTCGCTGATCTCCAGGAGGGTTGTCCGATGGTCCAGGTTCAGGTATTCGCGAACTCGGTCGACGTTTTCATCGGTTTTCGACGTCGACGGCCTCCCAGAGCGTGGTTCGTCATCGGAGTCCTCCCGGCCTTCCCTGAAGGCCTTGTGCCACTCAAAGATCCGAGTACGGGACATCACATCTTCCCCAAAGGCTTCCTTGAGCAGGTCCTGGGTCTCGGTAAACGTCTTTTTTAGTTTGACACAAAACTTGATGGCGTAGCGTTGGTCAATCTTTGACTCCCATTTTCGGCGCTCAAAAAACGTGACCGACGACCAAAACGAAGTTCGCGCGGACAGCGATGCTTTCTCAACCGTTGCTCGCAGCGCACTGGGCCAAGTTCCGCTTGAAAGAGGAAGGTCCCGCGCACATTTTTCCCCACCCCTCACATTTTTCGAACGCCAGGGAGCCGCACGGCGGGAAAAGTTCCAGTACTTTTCAATCACACTCTGTATATAGGGAAGAAGTACAAATACAGGACATAATGATGTAGTGGCCTACTTCATTGCTTCACATACCAATATTTATGAGTGTACCCTCAAGGGAGGGAATGCTCTCCAAAGAAAAAAAAACTGTTGAAGAAAAAGAAAAAAATTACCTTTATTCTCCTCCCCCCGCTGTGGTACTCCTACATACATAAAATGCACATCAATGGAAAGTTGCATCCTTCAGAAATTCATTGGTAACAAAATCATCTTCTTGCCTTAATTAAATGGCGTGACAAACATCTTGGTATTTGAAGGCGGCGCTCCAAGTTCCCTTTAAATGCTGCTAGCAAATGAGAGGCCAGCGGTATTGCCACGTTTATTTTGTACACATCCACGTCTCTCCTTTGCCACCTGATGGCGCTGTAGTTCGTCTGCTTAGTCATAGCTACACCCCTTAGCACTTGGCAACATCGCGTCAGAGTTTGCGTTTTATTCGTTTAGCTGAAATGCCAAAACTTTTGGCACAGGCTTTACAGTCTGAGCTATTGAGATTTAAAGCCCCGAGACAGCAGTTGCGTCAATAGGCGTTTAAAGGTTAAAACAGGAAATGGTTACTTTTGTCACTTCCGGTTAGAATATCAGCACCACGGTGATCTATAAAAGTAAATTTTGGGATTTTTGTCTCTAACAAGGAACCCCTTGAGTGCGAGGTTGCAAGTGCAATCTCTAGGAAGGCTCATTTGAAAGTATAATGTGAACAGTGATGACAGGGAAAATACTAGCTGCTAATGACTCTCTCTCCATGTACATCAGGAGGACGATAGAAAATACGTGTTCCAGAGGTGCAGAGATCAGCCTTCAATGGGATGTATCTATTACACTTCACAAAATGGACATCGTTGATATTCACGAAATGTTCAAAACAAACCATTAACTTGCGCCATGAACACCGAATGCAAAATGACGCGCCACAGTGATCACAAACGTTCGCACCATCAAAATCGAAGGCTACCTTTTTGGGGGTTACAAACCGTTCTGGACGTTCAACTAGGTATTCATTTCTAAAGAATGCATATAGAATCATGTTGGTATAACGAGGGGATGAGTACTGTTGAAATATGATGGTACCCGTTACCAGTATGATTCTATATGCATTCTTTAAGAGTGGATACCTAGCTGAACGTCCAGAACGGTTTGTAACCCCCAAAAAGGTCGCCTTCGATCTTGATGGTGCGAACGTTTGTGATCACTGTGGCGCGTCTTTTTCTCATTCGGTGTTCAGGGTGCAAGTTATTGGTTTGTTTTGAACATTTCGTGAATATCAACGATGTCCATTTTCTAAAGTGTAATACATACATCCCATTGAAGGCTGATTTCTGCACTTCTCGAACACGTATTTTCTATCGGCCTCCTGATGCACATGGTCAGTCATTAGCAGCTAATATCTTTCCTGTCATCATTGCTCACACTACACTTTCAAATGAGCCATATTAAAGATTGCACTTGCGACCTCGCACCCAGAAAGTTCCTTGTAAGACAGATGGACGGGCACACAGACAGACTTCAATCAAACCAAACTCATTAATAACTCAATATATAGTAATTCATACAATGGCTCCCCAATTGCCTCATGACGCTGGGTCAAAATTCTGAATCTAGAAGCGTACAAACCAACCATTAAGATGTTCTTATGAAGTTCATTATTAAAAGGATAATAGAAACTTTTTTAAAAAAAATAAATAAATAAACTTCTGACAGAAACAATAGTTAGAATCAGAGAAAGAGAGATTGAATATTTCTGTAGACTAAAATATTTAGCTTTGTACTATTTTCTCCCGATCACTTCTCTATCATATCTATTCGGAAATTACTGTCACTGAAATTGGACAACAGTAACAATTGTTGTGACGGAATACAACCGAAAAGGGAACTTATCAACAGGGACACTTGGAAATACTGATTAGCTTTTCATAAAGTTTGACATAACTTGATAATCAAGTTTCGAAGCTACTTACTTTCAATTCAACATTTACATAACTTAATAATAAAATGTTCAGGGTACTCACTTTTAACATGTTACTTAACATAACTTAAAATCAACGATTTATAGTCAATAAGTTATATCACAGTGTCTAACACAATTTGATGATAAAGTTTTAAAAATTACTTACGTACTTTTAATAACACGTTTAATATAACTTGATAGTAACAAAATTTCAAGGACACCTATTTTTAACACGATGCTTAACATTAAGAGGCCTGATCACTGCGAAGTTAAAATACCGCTAATTTTACAGTAATTATGTGATATCTTCATATAGATAAAAGATAATCGAAATGTGAAACAAGAGCGCCCAATACAATATTATTTCGCATGAGGTACCGTTATCACGAGTCACCAGGTAGCTTTCCGGTTTGCAGCCACTTAGAAACGCGAAAATAAATGCCGGTTTTCTAAATGATTGGAAATCGAAAGCAGAGTCGTAATAGCGGTATCTCCTTTTATGTATTTGAGGATATCACATAATTACTGTAAAATTAGCGATATTTTAATTTTGCCGTGGTGGGGCCTCATAACAAACAATTGTTTAAACCAATCACTTTTAACATAACACTGATTAACATAACTTGATGATAAAGTTACAAAGTCGCTCACTTTTAATATAACTTGTTTGTAACAACGTTATAAAGCCGCTTATTAAAAAAAAACATTTAATCTAGTTTAATGATAAGATTTCAAAGTTACTTATACTTAACATAATTTTAAAATGTTTCTAACTTATTTAGTTTAAATAAAAGATTTAATAGAGCTTGATAATCAAGCTTTAATCTACTCTGTTTTATGGCAATATTTAATATAACTTGATAACAAAGTTTCAATCCACACTCTTTTATTGCTGAGTTTAATATAACCTGATAACAAAGTTTCAATCCACTCTCTCTCTTATCAGATTGTTTACTATAACTTGATAACTAAGCTTGAACTCACTATATTTACTGGAATGTTTAATATAATTTGATAACAAATCACTATCTGTTATTACAATGCTTAATAGAACTTGATAATAAACCTTCAACTCACTTCCTATTATTTCAATATTGAATATAATTTGATAACAAAGTTTCAATCCATTTTCTTTTATTGCAGTGTTTATTATAACTTGATAACAAAGTTTCAATCCATTCCCTTTTATTGGAATGTTTATTATAACTTGATAACTAAAGTTGAACCTACCATTTATATTGGAATATTTAATATAACTTGATAACTCAAGTTGAACCTACTATTTGTATTTGAAATGTTTAATATAACTTGATAGCAAATTTACAAACCACTATATCGTCGCTGCGCCTCGAAGAACCGCTATGTGTTAAAACCACAACTTTTCAGGAGAAGCAAAAAACATTCCAAACTTAAAATTTTGCCAAATATACACGGAAACTTTTGAAAAATATAACAAAACTGGTTCTACGCATGTTATGCACTGGACATTGTTGTACCTTGCTACAACAATATTATATTACTATTTTTGTGATTACAATATTGTATGTTATTACAATGTTCAATAGAACTTGATAACAAATCTTCAACTCACTCCCTTTTATTGCAATATTAATATAACTTGATAACAAAGCTTTAGCCCATTTTCTTCTATAGAACGAAAGCAGTCTCTTGACAAAAGCTTAATGGAATTGGAAATGACAGTTTCTAAAAATGAAAAAAAAATCAGTTTTTAACGTTCCACTTTTATGCTCTTTAGGCTAAGGGAAACGGATGACTAAGGCTAATGAATGACGATACAAGAATTAGTGGAATGAGATTGTGGAAGGAAACGGGAGTATTCTGAGACAACCTACGTACACGATGTTGTCCACCACAAACTTACTTGGACGGGGATCGAAACAGGAGCCCCAAGCAGCAGAGGGAATTGCTTTACTACTGAGCCATCGTTACCCCAAAGACGGTTTTATGCAATCCATTTAATACTTAAAGTAAATCAACAGAAGCGCGCTATGGCAATTATAAAGTTTACTTTAATACTTTGGGTTTTAAAAGTAGGCCTATCAACTGACCAAAGAAGATTCACATTTGTTTGTTTTATGTAAGAATGCAGGGGGTCAAAGAGGGAGGGAGCAAGTTTTAGTTTAAACATAAGTTTGTAGGCAGTGGCGTATTTAGGGGGCTTCCGGGCTTAAGCCCCCCCCCCCCGAAATCTTACTTACTATAGTAAAGTATATGAAATATCTTACAGAATTTTCACATTTTCAGGCAAATCCCCTCCCTGAAAGTTAGCAAAGCCCCCCGAAACAAAATATTAAATACACCACTGCTTGTAGGTAGTGTTGAATGAATGCGATGAAATAATTAATTTATGGTATCTAATAAAGCCATACACAGGAAAAAGGGGGAAAATTTGTTTGAACAGAAAATAACGCTTAGTATAGAAACTTAGAATTGCTTTAAAATCCCATTTTAACTAAAGTTAACTTGAGAGCTTTGGAGTCGGTTCTGACTCCATATCCTTCCTTGGATATAGGCTTACTAGGGGTTTCGCATTGAGTTGTCGTTCCAAAAAGAATGAAATAATATAGCAAGTTTTCGTCCACTTTAGCCTACCGTTCCGTATATTATGAGAAAGGTAAAACTGCTAGTGAAAATCTCGACTCTAATTAACTGTCTAGCTGACAGACCGGGTTTCTCGGTACGGACTGTATTTCTTTTCCTTTCTGCCTTTGGTCTAATGCGGTTCAGTGGTTCACCTCCAGCCCCTCTAACACGGCCACGTGAGGAAACCCAGAGAAAAAGAGAGATAAAGACACTCCTGACCAATAGCATTCACAAGGGATGGGTTTCCAGATTTTGACACTTTTGAGCAAAATACTACGCAAAAAAGTAATATTTACTATATTAAAATATGTCGTACAAACATCTGAAATGATACGAACCTGGGACCTTGAATCCTTCCCTTGATGAAATTCTGTGTACGCCACTGGTATTGACTATGTAATTCCTGCAGGGTATAAGTTTAAGTATGTGTGGAATAAGTGTGTGGTCCTCCATACAGCCCCTGAACCTTCATGGCTTATTGCGAATGAGAAGCGTACCTTTACTTTCATCTCTTATAGGCCCGTAGGCAGAATACCAAGACAGGAAACAGAAAATTTCTTGAAGGGGCCCTAGCTTGTATTAAACTTATATTCATAATCACATAGTAACAGACAACTTAAAGTTTAAGATCAGACCACCCTTTTATCCCTAGCTGAGCTTGACGTCCGAAAATTGCTTGTCAGAATCGTAACTTTTATCTTTAAGAAACAAAGCAAAACAGTCAAACAAAAATTCATATCGGAAACATAATATACATGCAAGGACGGACATATACGTCAAAGATTACCAAAAGTTTAAACTTGACCCATTTCATTTCATTTTGTGATCGCTTATAAAAGATCTTTAAATCATTTAATTAGATAATGAAGTAGAAGGATGCTAGGTGAAGAAACGTTAATGTAGGCGTCTTCTCAGTGTGTGTCTCGCTCGGAATTGTGGAAACTTTGCCAGCACTTAGCTGACGCATTGGAGACAAAAGACTTGAAGAAAAACCACTAAGTGTATTCTACGGAGGTCGTCAGTCTTCCATCTTCGCCTTCTTCCGTCTTTCGTATCCAAGCCTATCGCGTCTCCCTGGTGTGTTCGCAAAATTTTCACTAGCAGTAGACGGAGCTGAACTGTGGGAGGGAAGGGGGCGTGAAAATACTCCTTACAGCTACGGCTTTTGCAGTAGAAGATATATCGGGGGTGGAAGGAGGATAGTAACCCCCTCTACTACACTAAGACTAAAGAGAAGTCCCTATCAGAGCCATCAGAACTCGCTTCTGGAAGGCAGCGTCCCTAAGACTACAGATTGTGAATTATTTGCTTGGAACTGGGGCTCGCATCGTAACTGAGAATTAAACACCTGTCGAGTAGAAAGAAGGGGGTGGAATCTAGAGTGTGAGAGAGCAAAGCTAGAAGGCAAGGCATGCAGCCACCCGTCAAGGTTTTATTGGTAATTTCAAACGTTCTGACGTGCGCGGGAAATCTGCTTATTGCTTTATGAATCCCGGTTGACGTGACCCGCGCTGTCTATCTCCTTATTGCCGCTCGGGTCGCAGACTTCCATTTAGCTCTCCGGCCTTAAACCTGATTACTCCTGCTCTGAGTTATGAGTGCGCACTTTTCTTTTTCTTCTCGTTTCTCTCTCTTTTTGTTTTCAGTTCCTCGTCCTTTCTCCTCTTCTCTCTCGCTTTCTTGCAGTTCCCCGTTGTGGAATTCCGGTGTCGAAACAAAACGAAGAATTATGACGGACAATTCAGAAATCCGCTCGCAGCCAATCCGTCAAGTAAGTTAAGGTAGAAGTTACGATCTGTTCGTTTCCATCCGATCTACCAACTAGGGTGGGTAGATGGCAAAAAGAATCTTTTTTCGGCTTAGAAAAAAATAGGGGGGAAGGGTAACATCAACCTCCCTATCTTTTCTAGTCTTCGATCAATGACCATCAACAACTTCCAACAACCCGAGCATGTCAGCATGCTTGTGTGTATGTTATGTTAACCTCCGCCCCTCGCTTTACTCTATCCCTATTTACTCTATACCGGGAGTGATGTGGTCCGTACATGACAACACAATGTCCCTCTGTCTCGCAAAGTTGAATTTAGCGTAACCAGGATTGAAGGGACAGCTCACACATATATAGCAAAGGAACACATTGCAGGCACGAATCCTGGTTCTTCTATTCGGTGTACGTTCATTGGTAAATATAGCCCGCAAGATAAACTCTCTCGTCTTTCTTGTTTGGTATAACGTCAATTTACAGTATACAGGAAGAACGAACAAGAAACACGGAAAAAGATACAGGGTGACTCAAAAGTTTTGTAATATGAGAGCTTCAAAGATATAAAATAGCTTAAATTTGTACTGTTTTTTTAGGTTTTAAAGTGTAAGGTATAGGAACCACCATCTAAAATGTAACGATTATTAAGTTATTATTCTTACACGTTACATTTAGCCCACAGTTCGTGTAGATTTTTAAATATGTCAACACGATTAAATTACTCTAAATCAGACACGTCACTTATATCTCTATTACCTTTTTATTATTCTTTTCACAACTCTATTAATAATAATCTTCTTTTTCGGTCGTCATAGCAACCTTTTAAACAACTATTGACTGTTACGGTAACTAGGAGTACAGTTTATACATTTAAAACCGACATAGATTTTCAGCTACTACGATTAAATCTTATTTCTTTATATTTTAGAATCGACAACATATTATCTCTTTTATTCTTCTTCTTCTTCTTCTTCTTCTTCTTCTTCTTCTTCTACTCAGCATATTGTGCACTTTAACGCACCGTTGCCCAAAATCAAGATAAGAAAATGGAAGTAATTTATGGCATAGATATACAATATCGTTGTAAAAGAACTTGTTTTCTTGACACTAAAGGAAGTCATAATGCTTTATAAATTTGACGTGTACGAATTTTTGTATTGTATATTTTTTCTTATGTGATAACCAGAATTATTATTCTAAATCTATCATTTTGCCCTTTTGTTTCCAGTAGCCTCAAGAAGGTACGTTAGAGCAAGCGAACTTTTAACCTTGCTTCGGACAAATCTCTTAAGACAAATACCACCTTCACTTAGGTGGCAAACTTTTCCAAATCAAGGCAGAGCTTCTCCTTTCACACTTTGCACAGAGTAGTTTGGCTTTGTAGCCTGTACGTAGACAAATACCACCTTCACTTAGATTGCAAACTTTTCCAAATCAAGGCAGAGCTTCTCCTTTCACACTTTGCACAGAGTAGTTTGGCTTTGTAGCCTGTACGTAGACAAATACCACCTTCACTTAGATTGCAAACTTTTCCAAATCAAGGCAGAGCTTCTCCTTTCACACTTTGCACAGAGTAGTTTGGCTTTGTAGCCTGTACGTAGACAAATACCACCTTCACTTAGATTGCAAACTTTTCCAAATCAAGGCAGAGCTTCTCCTTTCACACTTTGCACAGAGTAGTTTGGCTTTGTAGCCTGTACGTAGACAAATACCACCTTCACTTAGATTGCAAACTTTTCCAAATCAAGGCAGAGCTTCTCCTTTCACACTTTGCACAGAGTAGTTTGGCTTTGTAGCCTGTACGTAACCTCATAAAAAATGACCTTTGCTCTCATCTAGACCAACAATCGTCAGCGAAAGAAAATTCTTGTCGAGTGTGGCCGTTCCATCATGAAGCCGACAAACAAACTTCATCAACATGGCTAAACTTACTGCAACAGTGTTGTCATTTCCAATGTAATTCCACCCGGGAGTTTTTCTTTAATTGCGCATCAGAAAGGATCCATCAGCACATTGCTCGATACTCATGTGCACGTCTGAAGAATAAATCTGTAAAAGAGGAAAGAAAATTGTAAACCTCTTTCTCTTATTTTTGCATGTCTTCTATTTTGTAATGAACATACCGTTATCACTGACAAAAGTAAATCTGCTTTATTTTTATGTAAATTTGAAACTAATTAACAACAAACTCTATAGCATGAATTCAATGTTAGAATGTCCTTCTTATCAAATATAGATACAATTACTGCTCGCCCTCTTGTTTCGATATATATGAATCGGAGACTTGGGTACTAACAAAATTAGAGATTCACTGTCTTTGCAGGCCACGGAACAAAGCGTGAAGACTTGTATGCTAGTAACCACTCACAAAGGTAGGAAAAGAATAACATGGAACAGAAAGATTAAAAAAAGAAAGAAACTGAAGTGGCAATGCGTCCGACATGTTGCAAGAAAAACCAATGATCGGTCAATAAAAGGTCTTGTATCAGAGCCTTGTGCATTATACAGGGTGAGTCACATAAAATAGATCAAAAACCGCTGGCAACACTACCAAACGGACGCTTGCGGTGGCGTTAGTTGCCATGAAGGCTACATCACAGAGGCCTGCCATTTAACTCAGCATGAGCCATTGGTCAGTGCACTTGAGTCTTCAAGCGGTGGAAGGTTTTGTTTACTGGAAGAGCGGGAGCTACAGTGTGGGCAGGACGAGCATTTTTGTGTGCCGAGCAGAAAAGCGATTAACAGATGAGTAAAACAACGGAGAAAAACTGGTTCTGCCATTGACAAGAAGCATGAAAGACCCTCAAGGACAATGTGAGCATGAGAAAATATCGATCTTTTAAGCCAGGCTTTGCAGCGAAGTCCTTAAAGTTCAGCATGCCATGCAAGAATACTGCACATGTCTGAAGTATCAGTACGTCGAATTTTGAAGGAAGACTTTCGGTATCATCCTACAAGATACGGACTGTGTGACAGTTACGGCCATCATTAATGGCAATGTCTTTATATATCGTGAGACCAATAAAAAATTCCCAACACTACCTGCTTTTGTTTTGTGAAGATTTAAATTGTCCCGTTTCTCACCCTGTACATAAAAGCATAATTAGTTTCACACTTGCGGCACCTGCACGACAATTCTACCAAATAAGTAGAAACTGTATACTACTGTTCAAATAATGTTACACGTCTACATTATCTGTAGTGTAACCCAGTGGCGGATCCAGAGGGGGTGATCGGGGCGATCGTTCCCACCCCTAGAAGAGGAATCTTCTCATCCCAGAGTTTGGAGCTCTTAAAAGTAGCTCTAAGTAACAGTATTACAACCTACCCCCCCCCAGAAGTCCGTCCTGGATCCGCCCCTGGTATAACTTACAATTTATGATTTCATAAGAACAGAATATATTCAAACCGAATACTAAGAACGAAGTAAATGTATCTACAACGTTTTGAAAAATGAATTATTTTGTTTAGCGTCCCCTTTGATCCAACTATAACCTACTTTGGTTAAAAGCGATGGAACGAAAAATGTAAGAGACTTGAAATGAAAGATCTAATAAAATACCGCTTCCGTATCCTGATTCCTACCTCAAAGAGGGGGGGAGACGTGGTGACTCAGTGGTAGAGCGCTTACCTCTGGTGGGTTGGGTCAGGACCGTATCCAGGGGGATCTAGGGAGGCCGGGCCCCCCTAAATTTTGGCTGACCCCCTAAAATTTTCACAGTAGACTGAAAAAATGAACTATAATATGGCGATGAATTGTAATATGATTGCATCGGCCCTCCCTAACTTCAGCCGGGCCAGCCTACATTTTTGGGCTGGCTATAGGCCTGGGTGGGGTCCTTAGTTCAATCCCCGGCAAAGTAAGTTTATGGTGGACATCACGTCCGTGGGTTTTCTCGGGATACTCCCGTTTTCTTCCACTTTTTCATTCCACCAATTCTTCAGTCTTCATTCACTTGCCTTAATCATTGTGTCTTAGCCTATAAGGTACAATCGTGGGATGTTAAACTGAAAGATTATTTTTTTCTCATCTTAAATATCCTTAGATATGTATAAGCGATGTTCAAAATATTTGTGAAGTTGAAAAACAATCGTGTGTAGGATCAGGGGAGCAGAGTTGTCGTCAACATTGGGAGGTGGGCAGATTTATTCTTGGGGGACATCAATTTCATCTCACTTTCCTTTGTAATAATCGAACACAAATCATCACATTTCTCCCCTCCCCCCCAAAAAAAAACACATTTCCAATCGGATTATTGAGGGAACAGTCCCCCCAGTTTCAAGATTGGAGAGGACATGTCCCCCTTATCCCCTCCGAGATTTGCGCAAGTGATTAATATGTAGTTGTAACAGCTCGTATGCTGTAGAGTGAATTATCCACTTGAATATACGACATATTCTTGGAGAATAACCAGAGTAGTCAGATCTCAGAGAACGTTTAGAACTGTCTAATCATTTTAGTCTGGTTATGGACGACAATATTGTTGCTGCTATCGATTTCTAGCTTTTGTTCGTGAAATTGAAATTCTCCAATATTATAACGGCGGAAAATTGTCCAAAATGGAGACGCATACAGATCGATTGATTGAAATGAGTTGAACAAAATTTAGCGCTGTCTCGTCTCGAAAAATAAATCAGCTTCTATTGGAAAAGCCTTATTTCGTCACAAGAATTCTGTCTCGTCTCATTTCGTGGGTAACATCCTCTGTCTCTTGGCTAGCGTACTCACCTTTGGCGAAATAGTCCCGTGTTCCATTCCAAGTGGGAGCTCATATGATTCAGTCTCTATGTTAAGCTATAAGTCCAAGTCTCATATAGCGTATGTGCCGAAAGGGACACTAAACTCCATTGTAATCGATCGTTACCTCATGATATTGTCCTGTAGGCGAAACGAGATGATTGTGAAATGAATTGGTGGTATGATACTGGGGGAAGAAAACGGAGAAACAAAGAGAAAACTCAGTGATGTTGTCCACCTAAAACTTACATTGGCTGAGATCGAAGCAAAGTCCCCTTGCACCAGAACAGGTGCTCTAGCACGAATCCTCCGTAACCCTTTAACATACTTAAGCTCTACACAACGAATAAGTAAAATGAAATGAAATCTTTTTAGTTTAACGTCCCACGATTATAATTTTTAGGCTAAGGAAGACGATGATTAAAGATGATCAAAGAATCGGTGGAATGAGAAAGTGGGAGGAAACGAGAATACCGCGAGAAAACTCACGAGCAAGATGTTGCCCACCACCAAACTTAGTTAGCCGGGGACCGAACCAGGATTCCACCCACCAAAGGTGAGCGTTCTATTACAAAGCCAACGTGCTCCCCCCACAAGGAATAAGAGTTGAGTTGAGTTGATTTTAGTTTAGCGTCCCGTTCATCAGCGAGGCTAAATGAGACGTGGACCTACTGATTAACGTGGAATCCGAACCACATGAGCTCCCGCCGGGAATCGAACCCGGGTCTCCCACGCCAAAGACGCGTACGCTAACCGCTTAGCCACGAATGAGCTCACACAAGGAATAAGAGTATCATAACTCAGTATACTAGAATATTATCTCAGTATACTAAGTCTATAGGCAGTGCAGATGTTGTGACACTCATTAAAACAAAGTTTAATTCCGAAGACACAGTTCCGAATGAGTTACTACGAAATTACCCTTTTTGTCTTTGTTTCTTTTTACATATTCTCCAAACTAGTAAATGGGGATTTATCTCTTCATCGTGTAAAGCAGTATTCATAGTTTTAAGGGTACTAGATATAACTCGAAAGGAATAGTGTCTTTTACTCCTCATCCCATCCCACCCTCACGAGAACCCCCTCTCTCCCTCCTTCCACTGTTAGACACAAGGAACCTACAGTACTTAAACTGTTGTATCGATTAAACTATTAAGAGCATTCAGCTTGCTTCTTACCCGAGCCGTTTGGGTTAATTAAAGTTGCTCGTATCGGGCCCCCGCGAAAAGTACAAAATTATTTCTCCAAAGTTGAAAAGGACAGATATATATTATAGACACCTCTTGCTCTTAAGGTGTTGAGCGGAGCATAGAGCTCAAACTAGTATTGGTGTTAGCATTATCTTGTCGCCCTTCGTAGTTTCGCCCCCAAAAATAATATTTTTTTAAAAAAAGGCAAAAATAATTTGTCGTTTTTTTAATTGTCTGTAGTTCTCTGCTGGAATTGTGTGTCGTATAGGAGGATGGGACTTGTTATATGCTTTCGTTCCTTCCCGAACGAAAACAGTGCCAGAAATTATATATAAAGAAGTCCTTGGTACAGAACAAGCCAAGTCAAGACTCGGTACATTACTACCAGACTACCGCTAAGGTTTCTGCAAGTTTTTGATTGGTGGTTAAACTCTGTTCCTGCTATTGGCTTCTGGCTTCTTCCTATTTTTCTTATTGGTCTCCAAATTGGCAAGAGCAAATGCTCTTGCTTCGTAACTCGAAGGAGCTAGTTACAGTTTTTATTTTAATGATTACAGTGACAATGCTGGTTTAATTTCTTGGGAAGGGGGTATGACGACTCAGTGGTAGCCAGTGGGTGTAGCCGAGCGGTCTAAGGCGTTAGTGAGTTCGAGTCCCTCGGAAGAGCAAAGATGGAATTTTAACTGTCTCTGATGTTTCTATGTCCATGTCCCTGTCGTGTTTAGATTACGTAGAATGTATGTGAGATGCCCGTGGCGACTAATATCCCAATTGGATCGAATTTTTTTGAAAATAAAAGTTGTAGAACGCTTAACTTTAGGGCGTGGGGTCTGTGGTTCGATCCCTTGACCAAGTAAGTGTGTTGAGGACAACATTGTGTCCGTAGGTTTTTCCAGGTTTCCTCCCAACTTCTCATTCCACCAATTTTTTCCATTAACTTTCACTTGCCTTAATCATCCGTCTCCCTTAGCCTAAAGGATATAATCGTGGGACGTTATCAAATATTTCAATTAATTTCAAAAGATTCAACCTATGAATCTAAGCAAGTAATTACACGAATACAGTGAAGAGCGTTTACCAACATTTAAAGATATGCAAATCATTATACAACAGACTTCAATAATAAATATGATTTAATTGTTGTTATATTTCACCATTTATGAATGTCTTCTGACCAGGCCCGTATCCAGGGGGTCTAGGGGGGCCGGGCCCCCTAAAATTTTCACGGTAGGCTTCTAAATGAACTATAATATGATGATGAACTATAATATTTTTGGATCGCCCCCCCCTAACTGCAGCCGGGCCCCCCTACATTTTTGGGCTGGCTACCAGCCTGCTTCTGACTCGGGTAGGTTCTGAACATTTTTAGTTGTTGCAATTTAGAAAAACGATCAGGGCAAACATTTCGAACGTAAATTAACAAAACAGAATCGAGACGAGAAAAAGGACTTTCGAGACTTGTACAAAATCTACGAGAAGGAAAATCTTATTTCCAGTCTAGTCTCGTGGACAGCACTACAATATACTATCCCCTATATTCACCGGATCATTTACAAAGAGTCTTAGCTCTTAGTGTCCAGAGCAATCTGCGACGAACCATTTCATTTCCTTTCATTTATTTACTTTATCTAACGAATAGGCCTACATGTGTTTGGAGGGTTCAGTTCAAATAGAATTTGTATAAGAAAAACAAAAAGAACATAATATCATCTACAGAAAGTGATATAAGTATAAGGAAAATATTTTACAAGATATTCCTAGGTTTTGTTTTAAATGATAAAATTCTTTCTGAATAAGTTACGTTTTTAAGTTTCTGTTTAAATTTATTTAGGCTTCTCTAAGTTTTTATCTGACTGGGCAAAGCACTGAATATTTTATTTTCCCATGTGTCTGGAGCCCTATTGCAGTGGGGGATCTAGAAAGTAAAAACTATAGGGTGGCATCCAGAACCCAGACAAAGACAGGTATATCATAAGTTTATTATAAACTTTCAAAGATATATAAATAATAGATGGTGATATAACACCTTGGACATGGAATTTAAATCAAAAGCAGTGTTGCCAATCCCACACTTTGTTCACTACTTTACTATTATTTCACAACTTGTGTAAGGTACAATATAAAAATTCATATCTTCCTTAGCAGAAAAAATATTACCAAGTCTGTCTTCACAGAATTGGAGAACAATGTTGTGTGCATGCTTTGGGTAATTTTTATGAACATTCAAGATGGAGTTTTTGAGATATTAATCTTTGAAAATAGCCCGATTTTGAAATTTTCACTTTTTCATGCTAAAGTCTCACTTGTGGTATAAAGATAGGTAGGAAATAATATTTTTACTGTAATTTCATGTTTCCATAGTATTTATTCCTAGCATAAAATAAATCTTGTGTGTTTTCATTCAGGCACAGGAAATATCCGAAATATGTGCACAACAAAGTTTTTTCCAAGTTCAACAATTTTGTTACGGTTTATGTTACACCTTTAATATCTGTGTTTGGTACGGTTTGGAGACTTGAAAACATAGTATAAAATAAACAACAAAAAAGGTTTCTGGCATTTTTGTTATTTCTTAATAATACCTTCAAGACGGCAATTCCTTGCTTTGCTGCCAAAGTAACTATCTGTAGTGATTTTTTAAGAGGCTGCAACACTGTTGCAAATCATCAGAGACCAAAACTATTTTGTTTCTGTATTCTGGACATGTCCATCTTTAATATATATTGTTTCTCATAAGAATTCAAAATGGTCATGGTACACATTTGGCTATGAAGTGTACGATTTGAAATGAAATGGGCCAGCTTAAATTATTTTTGATATTAAAAAAACTGGGGACTTAGGCTCCCCTTGCCCCGGGGCCAGATCGCCACTGACTTAATATACCAGTGATAGTCTAGTAAAGTAAGACTTTCTTTTTTTTTGATTGCTAGTATTATAATGTTGATTTATTACATCTTTATTTTGCGTTAGACTGAAAATGAATGTTTCATATAAGATGGAACTGTTAATATGTTTAACTTTTTAAAGTACGATTTGCAGCTTGTTCTGTAATGTAAGTATTAAGTGATACCTTAACCTATACATTTATGTTTTTAAATTCTCATTTTCTCTTAACTGCAATTTTACTTAATCTTAACTCATGATGGTCAGCGAGAGTACCAATCTCCGTCAATGTTGCCACAGTCCTAGCTCTGGAGTGGGCTGAAAAACGTAGTACCGTTTTCGAAAAAAACAAAAACAAATGTACCAACTTTTTCTCAAAAGGGGCTTAAAATGAATGTACTAACGGGCCGATGAATGACAAAAAGGGCTGAATTTGGTACAATTGCACCATGTGTGGCAACACTGATCTCCGTCATCGAACGCAAGACCTTCAAAAACATTTTATTTTGTTGCCAGTGGTGAATCTAGCTTGTAACCGGGAGGACTGGGCCCCCCAGTGTTTTGAGTGACAAAAATAATTACGCTATTATTTACATATTTTTGAAAGTTTAAAGTAAACTCATGATATACCGGTATACGTATATCTATCAAAGTCTGGGTTCTGGCTAGCTCCTCCAGTTTTTACCTTCCAGATCCGCCACTGTTTGTTACTCCCTAAGTTTTCATTATATTCTTGAACAAAGTGTTGATTGTTTATTTTTTCATTATGTACAGTTGCATGTTTATATAGATTGGGCAAGCACAGGACGTTTTTGTACAACTGCTACTAATAAAGTAAAAAAAAAAAAAAAAAGAAAAGAAAAGAAAAGAAAAGAAAAGAAAGAAAGAAATGAACAAATTGCGGAGAAAAAGAAAGCAGGTTGTAGCTTTTGCAACGTTTGTGTTTGCCGTTAGTGTAGTTTGTGTGAAACGAAAATTGGTTGTGTTGGAATACAGGCGGGAAGAAAAGCACACAGAAAGTATCATGTACTTTGTATTTGTTTGTGTGTGTGTATATACATATATATATAAAGATAGATAAATAAAAAGGAAAATAAGATGGGAGGACATCTTCTTTCCCTCCTCCCCCTCGAAAGAGAAGCAAGGACCTCCAGAGAAGTAAGTGAATATCCCTCTCCCCCTCGGTGTACTTCCAGGCTGGTCGGCAGACGGTGTATAAATGTAGCACAAATCGTTCTACATTCAACGCCAGGAGATAAACAAGCACCCAGATGTAAGGAGCATCAGATGAGAAAACACACAAGAAATAAATTAAAGCCACATTTGCGTCTAAGCACTTCTGGTGCAACATTTGCGAAATAAAGGGGATGAGAACGAGGTGCAAAAGACAAGGGTTAGAAAACGCAAAAGCAATACTATTTTAAGTTTTCTTCCGCTTTCTATGTGACTCAAAATGTGTCTTCTTCTGCTTTCTATGACAAAACTACTGATTTCCTGTTTGTTTCCTGGTGTTAGTTTTAATATTTCTCTGTTATCTTTCTTCCTAAACCCTCCACATGCGCTGCAATTTGCTTAATTTACAATTTTCTCCCGTTCCCTAACTTCAATTGTTTTAAATACATGTTTTGTCTTTTCTGATAAACAATGTAACAAGATGGCGCTTTCTACTTTATATATAAACTTAAGGGACGAACTAGATAGAAAATTTGAAAAAAAAAAAAAGAGAGAACCAATTGAAATTAAGATCGTAAACTTTTCTGACTACATAAAGGTCTAAACTTTTACCACAAAGGCCGCTGAACCATTCGTTTCAAGCTGATTATTTTTCTAATAGTGTTTAGAAACATGGTGATAATCCGAAATTGTATTCTTAGAAAGGGATATATTACAATCAACAAGAATATTGTAGAAAGATAAAAGATATAGATTCATATCTTCTTCCCTCGAAACCCTCAAGGATGGGCCAAGCCACTGTATGACCAGAGCCGAGACAGTTACACCGAAGTAAAGGGGATCAGGAGAAAGAATCCTAACTGTGTTGACTGTGTATCTGTCACAACATTGAAGAGACCTTTGTTAAATGAATATGTGAATGTGTCTCAGTCATAACGTTGAGGAAACCTTTGTCAAATGAATATGCAGATGTGTTTGAGTCATAACGTTGAAGAGACCTTTGTCAAATGAATATGAGCATGTGTGTTAGTCATAACGTTGAAGAGACCTTTGTTAAATGAAAATGTAAATGTGTCTCAGTCATGACGTTAAAGAAACCTTTGTCAAATGAATATGCAGATGTGTTTGAGTCATAACGTTGAAGAGACCTTTGTCAAATGAATATGAGCATGTGTGTTAGTCATAACGTTGAAGAGACCTTTGTTAAATGAAAATGTAAATGTGTCTCAGTCATGACGTTAAAGAAACCTTTGTCAAATGAATATGCAGATGTGTTTGAGTCATAACGTTGAAGAGACCCTTGTCAAATGAATATGCGGATGTGTTTCAGTCATAACGTTGAAGAGACATTTGCCAAATGAATATGAGCATGTGTCTTAGTCATAACGTTGGAGAGACCTTTGTTAAATAAATATGCGGGCGTGTCTCAGTCATAACGCTAAAGAAACTTTTGTTAAATGATTATGCGGATGTGTCTCAGTCAAAACGTTAAAGAGCCATTTGTTAAATGAATATGCGGGTGTATCTCAGTCATAATGTTAAAGACACCTTTGTCAAATGAATATGCTGGTATGTCTCAGTCATAACGTTGAAGAAATCTTTGTTAAATGATTATGCGGATGTGTCTCAGCAATAACGTTGAAGAGACCTTTGTTAAATGAATATGCGGGTATGTCTCAGTCATAACGTTGAAGATACCTTTGATCAGGGTGCGACCGGCCTGACCCTATGGACGCGTGGAGGTAAAGGTCCAACTCATGAACCAATTAACGCTTTAGAGATATCGAAAGTCGCGATTCATACACTTGGGCTTAATCGAGCTTGAGTCCCAAAACGGTTTTGTGAACGCAAGCAAAAGCAAACAAGAGTCTTTTTGAAGATAGCGAGTCCAAGACCGTATTAAGGGCAATATGGAGTCTTTTTGAATCTTCAGCCAGAAAGATTGCGATTCTTTTCTAGCTCAAGTCTCATTGAGAGATCATTGAGCGCAAAGCTCATTTAGAATAGTGACCTTGAGCTTGCGCTAGCGTGAGTGATCCCCAATTGCAAAGTATGTTCATTTCTGTAATTTACACATATAGTATTTAGCCCTGCAATAGCAATCTTTGAACGCCACCTTGTTCCAAACATTTTGTATCCCAGTTTGTTTCTAACACTTTGGACCTCAGCTTATTTGAAACACTTTAGACCCCGGCTTGTTTCAAATACTTTGGACCTCAGCTTATTTCGTGAGCTCTCACTTCATTTGTCCCATAGGAATCACGTTTCATAGAACGAGATCTTATTTTAAGCCTAGGATGTGGGAAATGTTTATACAAAATTTCAAAGTCCTGGAACATGGAAATTACGCAAAAGTGATGAAAAACGACCGGAAGCTTTCGAAATGTGGGTATGGAGAAGAATGGGGAGAATTAGCTAGGTCGAGCGGAAAACTAATGAGAGGATCTTAGAAATCGTATGGGAGAAAAGAATAATTTTAAATATTATTAAAAAGAGGAAGAGGCACTGGTTGGAACATTGGCTAAGAAGGAACTGTATCATAATGGACGTGCAAGGGAGTATGGTGGCAGGAAAGAGAGGGAGGGAGACTACAATTAATGAACAATATCAAAACAGAAAAATCGTAAATGAAAATGAAGAGGTTAGCAGAAGATAGTGGTGCATGGTAGCTTCTCAGTTCCGGCAATTAAGCTGCCAATAATGGCAGAATACATATGATTATGATAACTAATATGATAAAGTTAACCTTTGGATGTAACATTCCTGGAGAGAGTCGCTACAGGTGATATATATATATATATATATATATATATATATATATATATATATATATATATATGTATGTATGTGTGTGTGTGTGAACTTAGGTTAGATTAGACTAGAACTCCAAACTACAATGAAAGAACTTTCTTTGATAACTGGAACTTATTTTTTATATTATACGCGATTACTGATTAAATATTTTTATACAAAATTATTTGACGCTATCTGTATAAGGAAAGAGTCACTGGGGTGTATTGATCTATAACGGAAAAGAGCACTGACATGTGTGTTGTTCTATAACGGAAGAGATTTCTTTCACGTGTTATTCTATAACGGAAGAGATCCCTGACGTATGTTGTTCTATAACGAAGGAAATTCCTGACGTGTATTGTCCTATAACGAAAGAGATTCCCTATGTGTAATGTTCTACAGCGGAAGAGACCGCTGTGATGTGTTGTTCTATAACTGTCCTATAACGAAAGAGATCCCTGAAATGTTGTTCTATAACGAAAGAGATCAGTGGAGTGTGTTGTATTTAACGGAAGAGATCTAAATATAATATCAATAAATTAATTAAAATAATAAAAACTTATTGAGACCTATTAATATATCCAGAGCACAATTTTATGAGGCGATCTTAACATTTTAAATTTTATTTTATTACAAACTAAAAGTATGGCTATTCTCAGAGAAAACGTAAGACTTATGGAAAATACGAGTATTTGAAAGATTTATTTTCCTTGCACATTTGTCTGGTTTCAAAATTATGTTGATGCAGGTTCGATGTTAATGGAGTTTCATAAGCACTCAATACCATTTTCTCCCTTAGGAATCACATTTCGTGAAATTCCATCTTATCTTGAACCTATAAGGTAAATGTGGAATATTTGTACAAAATTTCAAGACTCTACGCCTAAGTTCGTTTATAGATCAGTCAATAAAGGGTCGATTAAGGAAAAAAATGGTGGAAAGCTGGAACAAATTTTATTTTCTTTATAAAAGTGTCCGTAACAACATACTAATTTTGCATTCCCCTACCGCCTCGGATTTCGCCGCCATCTTTGAAAAATGGTATCAAAAATTAGTTTTTTGTAAATATCTCTCATGGAAAACATTTTCCAGCAAAACATCTTATTCCAAAAAATAATCTACATTAAATTCTGTACAAGAAATATTCTCTTCGGTTTTTTTTTAGGATGCACCATTTAGATACTACAGGCGTGGCTAATTACGCATTTCAATTTCAGCATCACTTTGTAGCAGAACCTTAACGACAATTTTCTGATATTAATTTGTTTTAGTGATTTTTTTTATAAAATATGAATAAATATATATATTTCATTCATTGCAGGTGTGACCATGGATAAGTAATCAGGTCTATTGGATTATCTATATTCAATATGTCGTCAGCTGAAAAATGTTTTACCTGTGAGAGATTTCTTAGTGATGATGTTACGTGTATAGTAAAAGAAAAGGGACTATTAAAGTACAATATTAAAGTGACAGATGTAAAAGAATGGCAACTTAAGGAACTGAAAAGTGTTACAGTTCATGAAAAGCGTAGAAAAGTTCACCTACGCCCATAACCCTTAGATTAGAGATACTAAGATTTAATTTTCAAGAAACCTGCCAGTTTCGTGGACAATGGGCATCAGATGAATATTTTTAAACATTCAGAGTAAAACCTTGTGATGGTGCGTGAGAGCGTAAATCGCGCCGAGACGATTCAAGTTAAAGATTCTATTATGGAAGATGCCGACAGAAGAAATGACGACGAATGTGGTATTAGGATTGATTCGTGATTTAGTTGCTGCTGAAACCAGATACCATTGCTCATGCATGAAAAATTCTACAAGTTTTTTTTTTTTTTTTTTTTTTTTTTTTTTGGGCACGAAACGTGGTTGTCCGAAAGATAATATTGTTTCAGATGCTCTGGCTAATGTTTTCAACTACTTTGAAGCTAACAAGGAAGAGTGCCAATTTACAGTTAGTGAAATTTTTCAAGATTATGATGCTGCAGTGTAAACTGAAAAACAATACAAACTAAACTGAAATAAAACTAAACTAAACTGAAAGACATTTTGCAGTATACTTATACAAGGTTTCAATGTTGTACGTCTATAACAATACTTATACAAGGTTTCAATGTTGTATGTCTATAACAATACTTATACAAGGTTTCAATGTTGTACATCTATAACAATACTTATACAAGGTCTCAATGTTGTACGTCTATAACAATACTTATACAAGGTTTCAATGTTGTACGTCTATAACAATACTTATACAAGGTCTCAATGTTGTACATCTATAACAATACTTATACAAGGTCTCAATGTTGTACGTCTATAACAATACTTATACAAGGTTTCAATGTTGTACGTCTATAACAATACTTATACAAGGTCTCAATGTTGTACATCTATAACAATACTTATACAAGGTCTCAATGTTGTACGTCTATAACAATACTTATACAAGGTTTCAATGTTGTACATCTATAACAATACTTATACAAGGTCTCAATGTTGTACATCTATAACAATACTTATACAAGGTCTCAATGTTGTACATCTATAACAATACTTATACAAGGTCTCAATGTTGTACATCTATAACAATACTTATACAAGGTTTCAATGTTGTACATCTATAACAATACTTATACAAGGTCTCAATGTTGTACATCTATAACAATACTTATACAAGGTCTCAATGTTGTATGTCTAAAAGTTTTGGAGATCTAATGAGAAGTGAATCAGCGTGTGTGTCAATGGATTTACCCATCTACACACGTAGATTATATTACAAGATCACACCTAACATTTTATGTGAATCAGATATTTTGCTAATAACTGCACTCAGATGTGACAGCTTAAACCAGGACTATTTATATGAACGAACAATAGAAACGAATGAACATAGTGTTAAAATGTTTCGAGAATAAAAAAAAGGAAGGGCGATACAGTGGCGGGAAGTGGTAACACTTTTCCACGCAGACATCCTTTATCCACACACATACACATTCACACTGACTTTCGTTTCGTTTGCTGTAATGGTAGTAGGTGGGGACAAGTTCATTTTGTTTTTTACATATGTAATAGTAAATAACTCAACATTAGATGTGTGTATATATATACGAGAATGCCTCCCCCTCTCTCTCCTACGGTTTCTTTTGTTATTTTCATATATGGGGCACATTGTTACATATTCTGTCCTCTTCCCCTCTCTCCCCGCTCGGAGAAGCATGCGGGGGAAGCAGAGGGGGCATAAAGAGAGGTACTTCTCTCTTTCTCTCTCTCTCTCTCTCTCTCTACCCCCCTCTCGCCTGCCTAAAACCCGACATGATGAGGTAGTGGCGGTTTTCTGGATGAGAAGTCGTAACTCATGCTGTCAGGTTTCGGTCTCATATCTGCCTGGGATCACCCGAAACGGCGTCACCTTCAGTGATATAATGTGCGAGTGCTGCTAATTAATCTCATTTAGTGGAAGCCTTTAATTAATGCTTTTTACCTGATTATTTTTGGGAGGCAGACATAACGAGACAGAGATACAGAAGAAAAGCAATAAAAAATCGTTATTCATGAGCGGTAATGGGTTAACGGATCCTAAAACCTAATTCGTTAAGACTATACGCAAAAGGATCACCATCCCCAGCTAAAGTAACACATACAAAAAAAAGTGACTTTAAAATAAAAGAAAAAGCAGCGAAATACAATGCAACGTAATGTTTCTCTTTTAGCAAGTTAACGACGAGTCATTCTACCACGCGTTTGGCTTGTCTTGGATCTTTCTTGTTCTATGATAAGGAAGTAGGCTATATAATTCAAGAAAGTGTTTCAAGTTCTTGAAAAAAAAATGAAATGAAATGAAATCTTTGAGTTTTACGTCCCACGATTATGCCGGTTAGGCTAAAGGAGACGGTGATTATGAGAAATGAATGAAAATGGTGGAATGAAGAAAGTAGAAGGAAACGGGAAAACCCCGAGAAAACCCACGCACACGGTGTTTGTCCACCACAAAGTTCACTTGGCAGGAGCAAGGTTTGAACCCGGGACCCCATGCACCAGAGGTGAACGCTCTACCACTGAGCCACCGCGGCACCATTCAAGTTCTTGAATTTTCATTGCTTTATAATAATTAAATATTTCTTAATTGAACTGGGCTATAAGAGACATCAACATCGATTTTCTGTAGCAATCTGAACAATACATAAAAAGAGGTTATACGCAGTGGCGCAATCTTTTTCTTTTGTCTGGGGGAGCTTAGATTGTCTCTTTGTCAGATATAGTCTCACAAGACTACTAACGAGGGTTTTAATATGAATGCGGAGAACCAAGCAAAGTTAACGAGGAACAAGGTGGAACTCATTACTATACTCATTATCTAATTGAATATTTGAGAGAACTAGAAACAAACGAAAATTCTAGTTTTACCGCCAACGCTTATTTAATCTAATATAAATAAAATAAAGAGTTTGTTTGTGTGTTTGTCTGTCTGTTTGTGTGCGATCTGGGGACCAGACGAGGGGACCGAGAGTTACCAAATTTTGGTCAGGGGTACCTTGGCCCAGGCCTTAGATCAAGACGAAGTCCTTTTTTCAAATTTCGAACCAGGGGGGTCTCAGGGGGGCGTTTACCGGAACCGGCTTGGAAACCAGACAAATTGACCGAGAGTTACCAAATTTTAGTCACGAATATCTTGATCCAGGCTCCATACCAGAATTAAACGTTTTTGTCAAAATTCGAACCAGGGGGTCTCAGGGGGGCGTTTATTGGGGCATGTAAAAGTAGTAGAAAATGACCGATATTAGTATCAAATCCATAGTTTTCGCGGTCGCTGAGATCAATTGCGATACTCCCACAGGCGTCGACTTCCAAATACAGCCCCCGTGCGAAGCATTGATATATTCAACTAGTATCCTATAAAGTAAAAAAGAAGGATGATTAAGGGAAATGAGTGGTTATAGACGAATTGGTGAAATAAACATGTGGGAGAATTTTTAGAAAACTTACGGACACAATATAGTCTCACAAACTCGTGTGAGCAAGATTCTAATCTAGGACCGTTGGCATCAAAGATGGGCGCACTACAACGGAGCGACTGTGCTCATGTATAAAAGGGTACACATATTGAAACTTTTTTTTTAGGTAAAGTCAATAAATAGCCAGGATAAGCCCTTCAACAATTTATTATAAAAATAAGTTTTTATAATCAATTTACAAAGTTTCTTTCTAAACAAATAAAAGTGTTACTAAGTTTGATTGTATCCTTAGCACGCAGCACTGGTTTCGGATACTTAAAGTTCAGTTAGGTTGTACGGGAACACCTTTGCTCATGGCAGCCTCGGGGTTTGTTAAAGGAGACTCCTCTGTCCGTACCGACCTCGGGAGAGGGTTTATAGGGAACCTCCCTTGCTCATGGCAGCCTCCGGGGTTTGTTAAACGAGACTTCTCTGTCCGTACCGACCTCGGGAGACGGTTTATAGGGAACCTCCCTTGCTCATGGCTGCCTCGAGAAGTAGGTTGTAATTAGGATATGTGGTTTGTTCAGGGCATCCTCTAGTGATAAGGTTTCACTAGGAACTCCTTCGCCCTCAAGAGTAGGTGTTGTAAGTTAATTGATCAGTTATGAACTGATACCCTGGTCCTCTTGCGGTAAACTTTTATGGGTGTCCTCTGGGAGGTTCGTGCATCTTCGGTTTTCTCCGGACCGGCTTCGTATCTTCCTGTTTCCTCCTACTGTCGTCTGCTTGTAATTGTATTGGTAAACAATAGCATGTGCTTACAGTTGTGACGTGTGTTCATAGAAGTAACATACACTAGAAGGTTTGGATTCTTACATTGTATGTAAAATAAATTTAGTGATTGAGTGCTCACCTTTGGGTTGTGGGGTCCTAGGTGCGATACCACCAAAGTGTGCTTTGTAATGGGCAAACACCGTATCTATGGTTTTGTTTGGAGTCTCCCGTTTTCTTCCACTCTCCATCATTTTACCATTATTATCCATTATAATGACCGGTTTTCTTACTTGGTGTATTATCGTGGAACATTAAACTCAAATAAAAAAGTGGGGCCGCGGTGGTTCAGTGGTAGAGCGTTCACCTCTGGTGCTTGGGGTCCCGGGTTCAAACCCTGCTCCCGCCAAGTGAACTTTGTGGTGGACAAACACCGTGTGCGTGGGTTTTCTCGGGGTTCTCTCGTTTCCTCCCACTTTATTCATTCCACCATTTCATTCATTTCTCATAATCACCGTCTCCTTTAGCCTAACCGGCATAACAATGGGACGTAAAAAGTTTTTTTTTTTCAAATAAAAAAAGCATAAAATAAATGAAATACGTATTTTAAATTAAAGAATAGTTTATGGACACAACACATGGATATTGCGGCTCTTTACAAATAAGCATAATTACTTATATTGTTGATTGACTTCTATCTGTATAATGGCTTTTCTCTCCTCGATATCTGTGTATTGGTATTTGTGACGAAAGACTGTTTAAATAACCGATCCATACCTAATTAATCCACGAAATGCTTTAGTTATATTGCGCAAGTTGGGTTCACTCTCTAAATACTTTATAGACATTCTTGTCTCGCAAAACACTGTGAAAACTCCCGGCAACATCGTTTGAGAGGCCGTTGTCAAGCGTAATTTCATCACGTTTACATTCTTTCTTAAACCCACTCATTCTGCCCTCCCTGCCCTCCCAACAAAGGATGCAAAGTGATCTCATCTAAAGGGGTTTTCCTTTCTCACTCACCCTCTTCTTCTCAAGGCTCTTTCATCTGTCTTTTCTGGTGGAATGTGCCACGTGAAGATGTCCAGAAAAGAGGCCTTAGTTTTAATTGGTGGCACCTATCTTCTTGCCTGCACCATTAACTGTCTCAAAGTATTCAAAGATTGCACGTCTTGTACGTGAAGGATTTTTTTTATAGCATACCCTCTATAACAAATCTCTCTTTTTACACTTTCTTTTTAATTTATTGTTATACTTTCTCCCTTTATTTTCTTTCTTTTTTTCAGCTCTGAAATAAAAGATGGTTTCATTAAACTCACTTGAAACCTTACTTTTCTCTTATCCAAATCACTTTTGTTCGAAAAGAATCTGGTAGGGAGGTGGTTGTCACGTTTACGTCAATCTGCCAAATGACTTGACAGATTTAACGATAACTGTGAACATTGTTGTAGAGAACACGGTATGTTTACAAGTCTTAGGAGAACAAAGTAAATTTATAGGGACTAGGAGAATAAGGTAAGATTACAAGTACTACCAGAACATGTTAAGTTTGCAGGTATTAGAACAACAAGTAAATTTAAAAGTATTAGGATTTGAACGTCTCTTTCAGCAACGTCCCTTAAGCTTTATGTGGGATCCGAACCACCTGAAAGGGGCCGCAGTGGCTCAGTGGTAGAGCGTTCATCTCTGGTGCGTGAGGTCCGTGGTTCGATCCCAACTCACGCCAAGTGAGTTTTGTGGTGGACATTCACCGTGTGTGTGGGAGGGTTTTCTTGGGGTTCTCCCGTTTCCCCTCACTTTCTTCATGTCACCATTTCATTCATTTCTTATCATGCCTTTGGCGTGGGAGGCTCGGGTTCGATTCCCGGCGGGAGCTCATGTGGTTCGGATTCCACGTTAATCAGTAGGTCCACGTCTCATATAGCCTTGCTGCTGAACG
This sequence comes from Thermobia domestica, assembly GCF_964235325.1. Lineage (NCBI taxonomy): Eukaryota > Metazoa > Arthropoda > Insecta > Zygentoma > Lepismatidae > Thermobia > Thermobia domestica. The sequence goes on from NC_137471.1 coordinate 4,686,484, forward strand.
GGACGTTAAACTCAAAATCAACTCAACTCAACTCATTTCTCATCATTACTGTTTCCCTTAGCCTCGGTACATAATCGTGGGACGTTAAACTATTTCAATTCATTTCATTTCCGAATCACCTACGCTCCCGCCGAAAATCGAACCCAGATCTCCCGCGCCAAAGGCAAGTACGCTATCCCCATAGCCACGAGAAGCTCTAGAAGTATTAGGAAAACAAGGTAAATTTACAGGTATTAGGACAAAAATTTAAGTTTGAAGGTATTAGAACAACAAGATAAATTTACAGGTATTGAAAATATTGTGAGTTTACAGGTATGAAGAAAGCAAGAAAACTTGGAAGATTATCTTTTCAGTAGATAGTCTTGTTTCTATAATACATTGATAGACAGACGTTCATAGAATGGTACATCTGTATAACTATTAATTATCAGGGCTTCAAACATCTTGCTTGCAAGTACTAGCTAGCTAAAAAAAACCTACTAGCCAGACCATTTTGTAGTCACAGTGTTTATATAAGTGAAGAAAAATCACTTTGCGACGCATTAAACACATAATACATTTTTAATTTTGGTTGTTGGCATGTCTCTTGCTGTGAAAACGTCGGTTTTTCGGGTTTCGGTTTTTGTAGAAACCGGTTTCCGGTTTTTATAAAAACCGGTTTTGCCCATCCCTTATATATATACGAGAAACAGTCAAAATGTTGCAGAAATGTAGTTTTGGCATTTGTTATACAATCACAATGAATCTGGTACGCTAGTGCCCTTACGTTGCCTAATTATGAAATTGACAAATGTGAGCAGGTTATAACAGACAGTGCACCAGTAGTGTAGCTGAGTATATGGTAGAGGTCTGCACGGGCCGGAATTTTTACCCCGTTCCCGGCCCGTGAATTTATAATGCTAAGCCCAACTCTAGTTCGAAATATGTTTTAGCCTTTAGGCCCAAGCCCGAGCCGAGCTCGTGTGATAATCAAAGGAGCCCGAAATAAACCCGAATTACAGAAACTTAATAATTAAAGCAAAATTATATATTTTTCTTTACAGCAATTACTTTAAAAGTTCTCCAAAAAGAACGGTCTGATAAATATCGTTTTGATTGATTGATTGATCTTGAGTTTTACGTCCCGTTCAGCAGCGAGGCTATATGAGACGTGGACCTACGGATTAACGTCGAATCCGAACCACATGAGCTCCCGCCGGGAATCGAACTCTGGTCTCCCGCTCCAAAAGCGCGTACGCTAACCGACTAGCCACGTAGGAGCTCCGAAAAAAAATATCGTTGTATATTATATTTACAAAGTTAGGCCCGAAAAGGCCCGAGAAATAGGGTGTTATGTTTAAAAATTTACGGCCCGGCCCGGTCCCGCCTGAAGTGATATATTCTTTGTAGGCCCGTGCCCATTCCACTTACTCGGCCCGAACCCCTACAGACTTCTAGTCTCTGGTCATCAGTTGGCACAATTTCATAGATCGAACAACGCTGAAACATCAAGTTCATATACGCAAATTGGAGAAAATCTGCTTTAGAGAATTTAATAATCTTAAAAAAAAAAAAAATGTAACAACCAGGGACGTACGCAGGGGGTGGGTCCTGGGGGTCCGGACCCCCCCGAAATTTCGACTTTTGTGTAAATTTAATCTAATTATAGGGGCAATTTTAGGAATTTTAACATAAAATTGCCCTCATATTTAGTTTGGACCCCTCCCGAAATAAATTCCTGCGTACGTACTGGTAACAGCATCAGATGCTTTAGTCTTCCGAAAGCTAAAAATGGACCTCAAAGATACCAGTTTGGCCACCGTAAGAGAGACCAAAACCAAGGCGATAGGTGAACTTTTGGAAGATACCAGAAGAGAACTTTCGTCGGTGTTTCCAGCAGTGGAGTAAGTGTATGTGAATGCGACAGTGCCTACTTTGAAACGCGACCAAGTAAATATGTGCTTATGTTATGGTAATAACGAGCCACAACAAAATTAAGCGAGCTAATTGAATTGCTTCACGCATATTACACTATCATTTTCAATAACGCATTGTAACCGTAAGAAAAAAGAAAAAAGAAAAGAAAAAGAAAGAAAAAAACATTTCTGACTAGTTTAAACCAGGGGTAAAAGTTGATCCTAAAAAGTACGAAGACGTACGAGGCACGCCGTCAACCATGCCTATCTTTCCCCATTGTAATTCTTTTTTAGAAAGTGTGGGGACGACGTCCCCGAGCATTTCCTCTCATTTTTATCCCTGTTTTTTTTTTAAATCTAAACGTGAACCGAAATTTCTTTTCAACTGAGGACTGTGATTTTGCTGAATAAAAGTATAACTTAATATTTCATTACGTTATTATGGTATTAGGTAAGTAACTTCATGTTGAATTAAAAAAAAAAAACAAATTTAAGAGGGTTATTATATACGCACAATAGATGACAGTTACGTTACAGATAAGAATTATTACAGTAATTTTGGCTTCTTTTCTATTACGTTTTACTTCTTGTCCTTCAAATATACATTTCTTTTCCTTTTTTTGAAAAAAAAAAAAAGAAAAATAGAGAGAAATGCAGCTACTACTTATAGAAGACATCTCATTTTCTTCTTTGCAGGAGGAAAGACAGACTTGTGATGAGTCAAAATTACCCTCTTAAAAAAAAGAAAGAAAGAAAGACGAAGAAAAAGCAGACAGAATTTTGCGTTAAAAGATATCGATATGGCGATATTCATCCTAATAGCAAACGAAGTAATTTCTTGAAAGCAATTTTAAAAGAATTTATTTTCCTATATATATATATATATATATATATAAGCTGTGAATATATGTTTATAACCCTAATTGTAAGAGTTAGTATAAAGATAATCCTACACCGAGGATGGAATTAAATGTGACAGAAAGGTTTTGAAAGTTATGCCAACACTCGCGAAACTAATTTCATTAAATTACTCAGAAAAAGGAATATTTGAGAAGAGAAATTCTCTTCTAACAATGTTACGCTATTTTATATTGTATATACTGTATATACGTATATATACAGGGTGAGCTAAAAATAAGTGTCTATTGATATTTTTTTTTTAATCTTAAAAAAGAATATCACAGAGACAGCTGTTGTTGGGCACCTGAGAATAACACAATCAGGACAGTGGTTGGGGTTGCCAATAATCCGTTATTTTACCGGCCAGTTCAGTTTTTGATCTTGTCCAGTGTCCGGTACGACCTCCCCATCAGGAAGTCGCGGTCGGAAAGAGGGATTGCCGCCGTCGATAGTGGCGGACCGCCGGAGGTAGCCGGCACCCGTCCGCGGCGGCACGACGACCTACTTGTTCAAAGTTGCTGACCTTTTTCCGAGGCGGCAAGCGGTCGAAAATCGTAAAATAAAATGCCCTTTGCCGACTGTTGCTGACCGTCAGAGTTGCGTCTGGACCAAGAGACCTTAATGTCACAGACGCGAAGGATAAAATTTCGGAAAACCTGAACCGAGGTGTCCAGTAGCTAATTCGAAAGTTTTCACCTAACAGAATCGCTGCGAGTGGTATTAGAAGTGGGATTATCCCCTATTTTTTCTATCTATGTGAGTTATGATAAACCGTGGAACAGTGTAATGCGCCGCTATTGTATAGCTGAGCGACGCACTACAAAATGTTCTTGAGAATGTTTTAAGGAATTCTGGTCTGTACCAGATGATTTAAAATTTACCAAATCTGAAAAAAAAATTTCGAATCGTTATTGGATAAACAAACTGATATAAATTATATAGTAAAGAAAACATTTTGTGAGTAAGTTAATAAGTAAGTTAATATGGATAATAGTAAAATATGTCGTTAAAATATGTGTGCCTCGGATCAAACGTCGAAGATTTACCAATTGTAGTTTGTACTTTCATATTTTGGGTAAAATTAATATATCAGATAACATAATGTGCAGTCTTTATGAAAGCGTGTCCGACAGATTATTGTATCATGCTTATATGTAGATACATTGAAATGAAGAATCTAATTTCTCTTATTAAAACAGCTTTCTACGAAAGATGATTTTTAATAATAGTGAAATATGGAAAATGAATATATAGTAGATATAAATAATATAATAATATGTGATGAGTGTATGCTAATTATAATGTATAAATTGATAAACAGGCTGTTAAAGGAGAGTTCGGAATTGATCTTCAATTAAACTATTATATAACTATTAATATGTTGTTTATTGAATCATGCATCATCAATTTGACATCACAAGGAATTATAGGCTGCTAGTTGACCTTCTGATATAATATTCTTTACGGTGGGAGCCTCAATTAACACCAGAACCTAAAATATGACAAAGTATGAATTGTAATAACCCTTCTACACCATGGTGAAAGTGGGATATTACAACAGTATGCCTTTAAAGGCTTTAAATTGGCAACTATTCGTTGCTGTCTTCTGATCAACGCTGCGAACTTCATGAATACTCCTCGTATTTCTTACATTGATCCTAATGAGACATTCCCATGTGCATTTTGTCTTCATTATTATTTCACTATAGCTAAATCATGCTGAAACCGATTTTTGAATTTTATGATATTCAAGAAGCTATTAACGAAGTTAGAATTTCCTAATTATTTCCTCTTTTGACAACTACAAACGTCAAGAATATAACAATAAGTTAAGCAAAATGTCAACCAACAACTTAACAAAGCCCGACCACACAGTCCTTATTCTTAACAAACAGATGTCTCCAAGCTTTCATTCAGTGTAGCGGGAAGTTTTAGATGTGTATCTGTATAGTTGGCTTCAATGGGAACGTCACCACAAATGCCATCGCTTGACAAAACAACAAGAGATCTTTTGTCTTGTTATTTTGCAGAATACATCGTTCGTATTCAGAAACATCACTTGATTTCTCCCCCTCTACCCATCTCCAACATACACTTTTCCAGTAACCATTCTCGTCCCAAGTCTCTCTTGTCTTCGAATCCTTGAATGTCTCTGAAGAAGCCCCTAGAATTTTCCCTTGTGTGGTCTGGATACTAAGTTTTCTTTAGAGGTTTCTATACAACACAAAATAAGATCAAATGTGATGAACTTACGATTGTTAGATGGTGGTCATTGTTGCACATTTCTGTGTTCTCGTCTTCTATCTTTATTCTTATTCTTACCCCATCCAGTTCTCTTCGCTTGGTGAAAGATGATTCTGGCAGAAGGTCAAGGGGGGTAGATGCGTTAAGGAAAAAAAAGGCAAGTTCAAACTTGTTCTGACACGAACAAACTGGAATAAAGTTTTGTCTCTTATTATATAACTGTGAAAAGCAGCAACACATTTACTGTGCAAATAAATTTAGTTTAGTTCTGTGTTAAGAATTTTAATGCTTTTACAAGTTTAAAACGGTATTCAACTGGTCTCTTTTTGCAAGTTGACAAGCTTGAATTACAGTTTAGATTCAAAAGTACGATGAGTTAGAAGCATACTGGCGCACTACTATTTTTAAACTCTAATACCTGAAAAGGCACCAAGCTTTCCCTTTCAAAGTAGAAGTTTTGGAAGATCTAGAAATTGTCGTTTTCTATAAACTTGGTTATACTTACAAATTCGAAAGCAATTTGAATGATCCTAGTTTAAAACACTATCTTCTTTACGTCATCTTTTAACATTTACGATCACGCTTCAACAAATTTTACATCCTAATCTTAACGAACATGATTTAAGCTTTCAAATCACAGGTAAAACTTTTTAACAACAACATTTACGCCAAAGAAAATACCTCATCGTTGGGTGAAGAAGTTGCACCGTGGAATTAACCAAGCAAGTAACTCAATTGCCAGAAATGTAAACCGAAACTAACTAAAGGATTGACAAAAAAAATCACATACGAGTTGCTGAATAGTAATAACAAAAATATACATCTTTTTATTAAAAAAGACGGAAGTTAATTAGTTAATGATGAAGCACATTATGCAATCCATCTGCTTGGTGGGCCCGATAGAATAGGAAGATTTAATTACAATCTCCTGAATAAAATAGTTTTTACTATAATAAACTTGTCTTAATTTCAGGTCAGAAATGTCTACTAACTTTTCTGAGTTTTGCTATACACTAATTCTGCAACTTCTCTAACAGTTTTAGGAGAAACCTCAAGTCAAAAAGACTTTCTGTTAAGCTTTTGCGTTCATTTTGAAGTAAGAGATTGCACAGAAAAGTTAATTCGTGTGTGCTTATGTAACCTGAGAAAAGTGTTTTCAGAGAATTGTTTATTTCTGGTAAACAAGTAACACAGACAGACCACTTGGATGCCAAGTGGAGTGACACTGCAAAATAGAAAATTTTCAGGAGATATACCTCATTAAAAATTCATATTTCTTTTATAGCTACAAAGTTCAATATCTCATTAAAAATTCGTATTTCTTTTATGGTTACAAAGTTCAATATCTCATTTAAAATATCATATTTCTTTTATGGTTACAAAGTTTAATATCTCATTAAAAATTCATATTTCTTTTATGGTTTATAAAGTTCAATATCTGATTAAAAACTCATATGTCTTTTATGGTTAAAAAATTCAATATTTCATTAAAAGATTCATATTTCTTTTATGGTTACAAAGTTCAATATCTCATTAAAAACTTATATTTCTTTTATGGTTACAAAGTTCAATATCTCATTTTTTTAAAAAAAAATCATATTTCTTTTATGGTTGCAATCAAAAATATATTATGCAGTTCATTTCTAATGCTGATGGATAATAACATTCTCTTGAAGCGATTTACATGAGATGTTGAAGTTCTAAATTCTCTCATGGGATATTTCAATTTTGAAGTTACAAAACTTGGCATTCAAGTAGTCCATATTCCTTTGAATAATGATATATTCCATGCAGATTCATTTTGGGGAAGCACAAAAAGAAATATAAAATAATTTCTCAAATATTTAATCTGTAGCATTACTGGGTGAACACTTTATAACGTGTAATTATATTTTAGGTATTCTATCATAACCATTTTGGTGAAAATTTAAATTTTATAAAAAAAAGTACTTCTTTGTGCTGGCTAGATTAGATTAGGTTACCTTTCTTAGAATCAATCATTACTATTTTCCTTTTTCATATTTCTACAATCTAAGATAACTAGTATACCGATATTTCCTTTATCATGTACCTAACTAATAGGATAGAAATATTATGTCGTTGCTGAGTGACCTATTCACCGTGTAAAACAGATATGGTCAACTTTATGAATCTCTGCACTACACATGGATGTCCCTTATGAACTCTCCTGAGTAAGGTACTCATATGCACATGTGATCAAGTATGCGTTGATTCAGTAGTCATGGTTCACTTCACGCCATATAATGACATAATGAAAGGCAAATCATGAGAAGAAAACAACACTATTTGCACACAACAACTACTACTACCAATTAGAACTACATTCAATTAGTACCACTATCACAGCACAGATACACACTAGGGATGGCCACATTTTCCGGAAAAACGGAAAACGGAAAATATTTTTCCGGAAACCGGAAAATTGAAAATGGAAGACGGAAAATTTTCGGGAAAATCGGAAGACGGAACATTTTCGGGAAAATCGGAAACGGAAAATTTTCCGGAAAATCGGAAGACGGAAACTTTCCGGAAAATCGGAAGACGAAAAGTTTTCCGGAAAAACGGAAGACGGAAAATTTTCCGGAAAAACGGAAGACGGAAAATTTTCCGGAAAAACGGAAAACGGAAAATGTGATTTCCGGAAATGCCCATCCCTAATAGACACACACCTAAGGTGTAATGGAACTTTTGTCTCACCCTGTATGCAGAATATAACAATGCCCGTAAGGAAGATTATAAAACTTATTGGAACTATAATGGATTGATAATTATTATGCAGTTAAATAAACTACCATTTGACAGCTGCACGTGCTATAAATATCATAAAGGGGAATGATTGTTTGCCAATCACTGAAGAATTCTTTAAGGCTTTTTATAGGTAACCAGGATCACTGCCCGCGCTGTTGCCACTAGTTGAACGTTAAATCTTCTGCCAAGTATCCAAGGTATTATTATTATCGTTATTTGGAAAACATACCTTACATATCATACTATCATATTATTACGATTATAAAATTATGAGTGGCCCCGTGTAGCCAAGTCGCTAACGTTCTCGTTTTCGGTGCGAGCGGTCCCGAGTTCGATTCCCGGTGGGGGCACTCGGTCCAAAAAGTGTGAAAAGTTTTTCAGGCCAACCATTTTCCTCGTCCACACCAGGTAAATGCCGGGGTGGCCCCAGGCCACTTCCTTTCTTCCTCAATTCTTTCTTCCTTCCCTTTCCTCGGATAGTGTGCTCGCCGAGGGACGCCCTTCCTCATACGTGACGAGTAAGATGCCAAAACCCCAGAAATGTAAATCCTAAATCCTATAGAATTATGAATCGTTAAACGTTCTAAGATTGTTGTCAGAGATGGCTGTTTCTGGTTGTTACGGAGCCGTTGGTAACACTACCTCCAACGCAGCACTGTTCTGTCCAACTGCCAGACGGCAGCTTTCCTTAATTGCACAGTAGTTGAAACAATTGAGATTTTTTTTAAAAAAAGAAAAGTATAAAAAGGCACAAATTATACAAGAACAAACACCGTTTATAGAAGTTTGTATCAGGGCTAGGGAGTGTTAGGAATCGAACCGTTGACTAAGTTTGAAATAAGATAATGCTTTTGTCTTTTCTTCTTAGCGTGAATTTAGAGAAGATGCGGTAAAGGGTATGGAAATACCTACCACATGGGGCATATATCAATTCCTAGTAGTACTTCTTATAGTTACATTTGTTTACCTATATGGGATATTATGAAAATTCGTGTGAAAATTTGCATTATCAAAGAAGACAAGAAAGATAATGAAAATTCTAAATGAAAGAATAGTTCTTGTTTCTTTATGAGGTGTAGATTTTATTATCTTTTGGTCTCAGAAGGTTGGCAAAGCTTGACCTGAAAATCTAATCGCTAGCTAGGCAAGTAAGAGTACAGTGTTACTGAAGGGTGAGAAAACAGGTTTTTCGTGAAGATCGTGGTTTTTGAAAGGCAAAACTTTAGCGTCACAGAGGAGAGAAACGTGAGAAGACGGAGCTTGACTTTTCTCGGACGGTGGCAAAACGGCGAGGGTTTCTCGAATTAATTCAACAATTCCAGCAAAAATGCACCTTGCCAATTTTCGTGGCAGCTATTGTCTTTAATTTCTCGAGAAGGTGAGCTGGAATGTTAATTAAAAGGATCCGAACTCCGGTCTAATTAGTGAGGGAGGGTCAGTCATTCGTTCGCGCTGCTACTCCAATAGCAAGCTACGAACTGTCTTTTCCCCCTTCTTCGAGCTTTTTGATGGCAAGGTCTCTCTCTTCCACATCAACGTCTTTGATGGTGCCAACTTTTCTAACCAGATTCTCAGATCGATACAAAGTATTTCAAAGATAAGGGAAAAGAGAAAGAAACAAAAAAAGAGAGAAAAAGGAAAGAGACATACTTTTTGGCACCGTTCATTAACGTTTACGCACAAATTTTGCTGAAGGCAAATTTCGCGCGGACTGAATTGAGCAATATAGCAAAATCACGTTATATATTATATTAGGAAATTTTTCTTTTCTGAAATGAAGAGAAAAAGGTGTGAATGGGGATTAAACTTTCCCTAAAGTGACTATGTTTGTCTTTTTTCTGCCGTGTATTGGATGGATTTGTTGAAACGAGTGAACAAAATGAAATTACGTCCGCAGTTTTAAGTCCGCATGCTTATGTTTTTCTTTATGCTAAAAGATACTGGTGTTTAACTGATGAAAGCGAATCACTGTAAAAGATTTGGTTGAATGACAATACAGAAGGAGACAGAAGAACCCGACAAAACCGACATACACGATCTTGTTCACAAGAAACTTGCCTGAAAGAGGATCAAACCAGGAACCCATCACACCAGAGGTGAGCGTTCTATCACTGTCCCATAGATACCACGGAAACGATGTTGTTTACCACAAATTTGTGTAGGCGGCAATCGATCCAGGAACCCATCACACCAGAGGTGAGCGCTCTACCAATGTCCCATAGATGTTGACCACCACAATCCACATTATTACAGTTTAATGTTCCTTTCAACATCGAGATTATATGAAACATTCGACAAAATTTTGTCAAAAAAAAAGTCTTTCTTCAGTAGGAATTTACGTGCGTCTGAAAGTCTTTGGTTCATTATTTGAGTTGCTGAAGCAACAATTGTTTTGATAATATGATTATTTCTGAAATCAACTTCATTCCTCGAGCTACGTAGGAATTAGAAAGTACGCTAGGATCATCACATCGATAGGATGGACAAAATACTTATTTTGTCCTTCAATATTTCGATGAAATTATGAAGGTAGCCACAATGCCTCAGTGGTAGAAAGTTCACATCTGATGCGTGTGGCCTCTAATTCGATTTCTACTTGCGCCAATTGAGTTTTGTGGTGGACAAACTCCATTTATGTGGATTTTCTCGGGATTATCCCGTTTTCTCTTAGTTTCTTCATTCCACACTACGTTTATTACCATCATCACTGTTCCTTTTGGCCTATCCGTTCAACAGAAAGATTTCATTTCATCCCAAGACATTATGCTGTCTCTTTCGTAGAGATAGTTTGAAAATTATGGATTTATAATACATAATATTTCATGTAAGGGATTTTATATAGAAACCAGCATTTGGCCAGATAGGAGCCCTGCCCGCAGCTCCTCGCATTTGCTTGGCCCATCACCTTGCATCTTTTATGTATCAGTCATTGCATCAAGAACGAATTTTGTGCATTGGCTCTTAATATTTCCTGAATTTGGCCAGCTGGGGGCCTTCGCCCCTAGAGCTCCATATTTACTTCGATTACGGCCTCAAATCTTGTTAACCCACAATTCTACCGAATTTCGCGTTTCTTTTCCTATCTTAACTACTTAAAAGATAAGATTTTGTATCCGAATAAAATACCTATTTAAATAACGTGGGAGATTTCTATATCCCCACTTTAGACCCTATAAAAATTAATAATATTCACTTTTGACAAATTTCCTATGGGTTAGTGACGGAAGTATCCGTTATTTTATGTCAGTAAATTCATGTACAGTAGTAGTTTTACATATAATTAGGATTATGATACCTTGATAATGCGGTTTCGATTAATCGTTGTCTATAACTTTGAAATCCAAACTTCCAATAATTAAGTCCACTGTATCAGATCCAGCAGAGTCTTTCAGAGAGGGTGCATTACTTTTCAGATTATGATTGTGGGTTCGAAATACAGTTTCTCGTTAAAACAGAATAAAGAGATGCAATATTATAACTGTTTCTTTTATTTCTGTTTATTCCAGATTTATAATTCTGTGCAACCGAAAGAAAAAAAAAAGTATGGAAACTGTAATCTTAAAAAGTAATGAAACTCCTTTTCCCCCCTGAGCTCCTGCGATTAGCGTACGCGCCTTTGGCTTGGGAGACCCGGGTTCTATTCCCGGCGGGAGCTCATGTGGTTCGGATGCCACGTTAATCAGTAGGTCCACGTCTCATATAGCCTCGCTGTTGAAAAGGGACGTTAAACTCAAAATCAACTCCCCTTTCCAGTATTTGATACGTTAACGTTTTGTCAATTGTCGTCTATAACCCGTACTTGAATGTGTATTTATCATTCAAAGCCCTACAGAAGATGATATTGTCTGCACTATTTTTAGGAATTACCATTATTTCAGAAATTTGCCTGAAGGGGAGGGTTGACTTTGATATAGGGCTATATACTGTAGGGTTTTATTTTAAATTAGTATACTATTATACTACATTAAAATATACACACACATCTGAAACTCAGGGGGACCTGCTTTTTCTGAAATAACGCTCCTGCTTTCAGGGAACTCTATTAAACTCTATTAGTTAGAAGGAAGACGCGTGGCGACATCTACCATCAAAACATAACTTTGGAAAGGTAACCCTTGGAAAGGGTAGTTGCCTTACTCGCCCTCCTCGTGGATCCGCCACTGTTGATTTTTAAATTGAAATTATTGCTGCTGCTATGTGAGCCAATTTCTCGTATACTCTAAATCAGTGGTTCTTAACCTTTGTAGACTGTCAACTGTTGAGAACCGTTGCCTTAAACTACATTTAGTTGGAACGCCTCTCCTGCATATAACGCTTTATATTTATCCAATACACAACAACGTAGGAGTTTCGAATGACAATAACATGCTTTATTTTTTTCTTCTTTCTTTTCTTTGTTTTTAGTGTTAGAAGTTTCGGGTTGTTGCCCATGCCTTCTATGTGTGATGTTGCTTGGCTTTGGTGTTGTAGACGTATTTGAGCTGAGGGATCGCCACTGTCGCTGATCCCTTATTCTTCATCTTGATGCTGGTTTCATTGTTGACTTCGGGGCATCCTGTACAAGTGCCGTGGTGGTCCTCTCGTCCCTAAGTTGTTGACTGTCGGGTTTTGGGCATCTCTGACGTTCCTCCAGAATGTGGCGGAGTGCTGTTTTCGTAGATCCTCTAACATGGGTAGTTCCAGATCTTCGTGGATTTGGGCAATCCTTGTGTCTCTGGAGTGTCCTGTGATGGCTCGGGCTGCGTTGTTTTGGTCCACCTGGATTCGGCGGAGGTATGTGGGATAGGTGTGTTGCCATGTGGGATGGGCGCACATGAGGATAGGAAGGATGCACATCATGTATGTATGACGTCTTGTTTCTAGGGTTAGCTGTGGGCTGAGGAGAATGGGAAGTAGGTTCTTGAGTCGTATCATGGCTCGTCTGGCTGATGCTTCCAGGTGGTGCGCGAAGTTCAAACGGCGATCTAGGATGACTCCTAGGTACTTTGCCTTCAATTTTGGAGGAATGTCAGCTCCGTGGAGGGTGAAGTGGTAGTCCTTTCCCTTGGTGTTTTTGGTGAAGTCCACCAGCGTTGTCTTCTCGGTGTTCACCTTGATCTTACAGTTGTTGGCCCAGGTCTCCAGAAGCTCGATATGGCATCGGAGATACAGTTCTGCATATCGGAAGTTACGGTGCCTGGCGAAGATCGCCGTGTCATCCGCAAAAGTGGTCCTGGTGGTAGGTAGATCGGCGTTGTAGATGTTGTAGAGTATCGGGGACAGACTGGATCCCTGGCTCTGATTCTCCGTAGATCAGTGAGAAGTTGGGCATGGGAGACTCGGAATGTCCTGTTGGATGCATTCATTGGAACCAGAAAGATAATTAATAGTAACATCCCCAAGTTTTAAATGTGCATTTCGCATATAATGGGTATTTAAGTTAATGATGCAATGAAGTATTTATTATGAACGAATAAGTACGAGATTAAACTTTTAAAACCCAATTTAAATCCCAACTAAATGTTTAGAGGTTTACGTAGTTTTACTTTACCTAACAGCAGTACAAGCTGAAATATCTCACTACCATCTGTATTTTATATAAATAAAATTAATGTACTGGTGTTTGGTGGCCATTTCCTCTTAGACCGCTGCCCAGATTTTGATGATTTGTGGTAGTCAGCAACAAAAGTGTTGTTTAGTTTGATGAAATTAGTTTGTCGTAAATACTGTAACTTCAGAATAGAAGAACAATTTGAGTACAGTTTTCAGTAAATTAAAAAAAAAAATGTAATTGTCTGTACCTTCCACTATACCACCGTTATTCCGAAGATAATATTTTACCAAACGGAAAGAACTTTTGTCGCTGACTGTACATGAGTGGTACATGCTAGACTTTAAGATTTTTTCTCATCACACTGATTTTTGCAAGAGGCTTGGCTCAAAGGAGGAAATGCTCCCCTAGAAATGGCATTTGAATTTAATGTGGGTAAAAGCAGTCCCTAATACGTTATGCAACACTTCGTAACTAGAAACAATGCTGGTTGCCTACACAACAGGGATAATACTTTCATTGAAATGCCTATCTACAGAATTAAGGAATTCATATACTACGTTATTTATTTTTCAAATATTTTGCATAAAATCATTTTTTTCCTTGGAAAGAAAGCGGATTTCAGCTGATACTAATGTAGATATTATGAACAAGGTTGTTACTCCCTAAACATTTACTTTGGAATGTAGCATTTTCTACTAATTTTGAGTACATTTTGAGTAGACACAGATTGGTAGCATTTCCTCAAGGTATATACATCTTACATTACATATATTGCTAATGTTGAATGAACGTGCTATGAAGCATTTTGGGGATCTCCACCACTGAGAGGGCAAAACAGAATTGAGATTGTAAAAGAAACACTAATTGTAAGTAATAGTTGAACATCTAGATACATGTCTGTGTTAGCCACCATGGATTCCATTGAAAAGTGACCAACTTACAGAAAATAAATGTGATTGGTGTATTATTAGATTAGAATTTTTGGTATTACCAGATTGTAAAATTATAATAAGTATTGACACGATAGCTACTGTTAAATAACGTATATAGAGTAATCATAACAATATACAGTACCAAAAAACATTACTACAGTATGTTTAATGTTTGTATTTCTTTATTCTTTTTGGCACATGTACACATTCTAATTTGGTAGTAAACTACCTCCTGTTAATGACCTACAAGTGTTTTCCTCGAAGCAAAAAATGTTCTGAGAAAATCTTTAGGGAGTTCATAGCTCAAAGCCTCCCCTACTTTTCGATAAGCCATCAGGTGCCAATAGTTGACAATTGAAATGGTTAGTTTTTACCTTGAGAATTTTCCGGAATTACTAAAGCTATCCACTGATGAAAGGAGCCGATATAGCTAATGGCTTTACCAAAACAGACAGTGTAAACAAATACATAGAACCATTTCCTGAATTCCTGTACGTGCTTTTTCTTATTCACATCTTTCTTCATCACCCCTTTATCAGGGTAGTGTTTTTGCCACTGACCTCCAAGAACAAATCGTGGGAATCCATGCTTCTTTGTCTCCAGTCACAAACAGAAAACATCTGCCTCTCATATAGGAATACGAAAGATTTAAGAAAAATAACAAAACGGTATTTTGCATGGCCAAGATAGGCACGTAAATTTATCATTATCAACATAGGATAAACATATGCTAAACATAGGATAAACATAGGATAAACATTGCTTCAATGCGGCCAATTTCCAAGATAGACAGATGGCCAATTTCCAGAGTAATAAGTAACGAATGTCTTATGGGAAAATGCAGGTTTAAGATGAACCAGGTCAAGATGAGCAGGTGGCCAACTTAGAGAGGTGGCCATGTAATGCTCCACATGTTATGTCATAGCATTGTAAACGATGATCTTATTTGTTTACTCAATATTATTATGATTTAGTTGTTTTTTATTCATTCAATTAGTTATTCAATAATTTGTTATTAATTTTATTTAGTATTTCAATGCAATGTATATGTTGGCTAAACGATACAATTTCTGCGCCTTTAAATTTCTGCGTGAAAAGAAAAGGAAGAAATTTTATATACTTTAAAACAAACAAATGGTTACTAACTATGAAAGGACTAAACAAATGGAAGTTAAATGTTCTCTAGATTGATAATTATCAGAAATATGAAGTTTAAAATTATGCAGTGCTCATTAGTGAACCCACTTCGGGTTCTCACACGCAACTTCCGATGACTATCTTTATGTATTAAAACTGTTGAAGCCTAATCAAAATTTCCAGTGGAAACAACATGTTATGCATTATGTTTTTATTAACAATAAAACACACAACTACAAAATGCTTACATTTACAGAAAACCTTTGAGACAATTTACTACATAAACAACATTCATAGACTGTTTTTTATGAAACCAAAATCAAAAAAAAAAATTTCGATAGCTTTCGAAAACTAAAAAATTAACATTCATATTATTTCCAATATCATTATTTTCAGATATTAAATTATTAAGACTCCTTGATAATATAATATTAAAAAACCTAGAGAAACAGAATCAAAATCGTTCAGAGAGATCATGCGAAAGATTATTTATCAGGTTTTGTAATTGCGACTTAAGTTCTATTTAAATGAGTCGATGAGTTGAAAGTAAAAAAGATTTAAAACATTATGGACTTTATTTTAAAAAAAAAGTTTCTATTAAATTAGAATTGAGCGTATATCTGAGCTATGGGACTTATACAGTCAGTGAAAAAAGTTCTTTCCGTTTATTTATTTTGGGTAAAATTTAATTTGAGAATAACGGTGATATGACTGAAATGTACAGGAAAATTATACTCCTTTCAACGAACTTAAAAAGAGCTCGTTACTGAATTCTCTCTCTCTCTCTCTCTCTCTCCCTATATATATATATATATATATATATATATATATATATATATATATATATATATATATATATAGTATGGCGCTAAATTCGTTGTACAAAAGCAGACGAGTGATTCCTGAGAGTAAAACAAACATAAAAGTTCCTATAAACATAAACATAGGGCGAGAACCCCATCGTTTACGTATTATAGGCTGCCGAAATCATGAAAAAATGAATTTTAAAGGTTCATAGCTCCAAAACTATGGGACCTACCTTGGTCGGGTCAAGACTTCATTTAGGAACTAGTATGTGACCTATCCAAAAATGCGTGTTTCAGAATCCTGAGGTGCTTCCACAACAATTTTTATAGAGGGAGTTTGACTACGGGCCTATGATATAAGGTACTCTTCAACTACCTCCATAAAAATTGTTGTGTGAGTACCTTAGGAATTTAAAACATGTATTTTTGGATAGAGCACATGCTAGTTCCTATGTGAAGTCTTGACCCGACTACAGTAGGTCCCATAGTTTTGGAGCTATGGACCTTTAAAATTCATTTTTTCATGTTTTCGGCAGCCTATAATACGTAAACGATGGGGTTTTCGCCCTATGTTTATAAGAACGTTTTTGTTTGTTTTACTTCCAGGAATCACTCCTCTGCTTTTGTACAACGAATTTAGCGCCATATTGTATATGACATGTGTGTGTGTGTTATTTGCGAATTTCTAAATTTTGAGCCCTCCATTCGATAGGGCATCAAAAACTTTCTGAAAGAAGTTATGGAATTTTTCACGTCACTCTTAACGCTCCCCAGGTATTGGCCAAAACAGTTCAGATTTCGAGAGATTTAATTAGCCATACCTCGGGAACCGTAAGGTCATAGAGAAATCATATTGATGTTGATGAATACCCAAGAGGATGGTGAATATTTTGGCACCAACTAGTAATCGGTAGCCACTGGCCAACTTTCGACCGCTCCCCAGATATTGGCAAAAAAAAAAAAAAAAAAAAAAGTTCTGAGTTAGGGAGATTTAAAGAGACATATCTTGGGAATCGTAAGACATACAGAGATGATATTTTGCGAATTTTTCAATGTTGATCATGCGTGTCTTCGTAAAACAACATATCGTAGAACGTTTTAACAGGTTTCCTCCTTCGTAAAAACTAACACCTTTCTCATCACTCCCGAGTACAGGGTTCCAGAAGTATATATATATGCAAGTAGTAGTAGTATCATATGTACACCGCATGAAGGAATTTGGTTCGTATGACGCGTGACATTTTCTCAATTAATACTGAAACCGGAATTAGTAGCATATTTCTACCACTTCCGGTTTTAGTAGATATATTACAGTAGAGATGGAATATATCTTTGGGATGCTTAATTGATTACAGAAAACAGCTTCTTGCTATCTATTGCCGTTTTTACTGTATTCCGTATCAATCAGCGGTACAAATCTGTCTACAACATTGGAGGGGACGGGTAAGACCGTTTCCATATTTTTTCTTTTTTTAAAAGCGATGTTCAAAAGTTGAAAAACAATGCTGTGAAGGATCAGGGAAGCACAGTTGTCTTCAACGTTGGGAGGCGGACAATTTTGAGACTTATTCTGGTGTTACATTACTTTCATCTTACTTTCCTTTGTAGCAATTTGACACAAATCATCACATTTCTCCCCCCAAAAACCACATTTTAAATCGAATTATTGGGGAGGGGGCAGTCTCCGTCAGTTCCAAGATTGAAGGGGACATGTCCCCCTCATCCTCCCCGGGATTTGCACCAGTTTACTTTGACGTAAGTATGTAATAATTACTATTCTTCTAGGCCAGATAGTAATTTTAATATTGCTGGGAGTTCGATGGGTATTTAATATTATCCTTGCAAGGGCTGGGAAGTAGCAAACGTTTGCAATATGTTTCACATGCATTTCTCTATATTTTCAAAGATTCTGCATAAACATTATTCTTTCTATACTATGAATTGGCATTTCACCTACTAATTTAACAAAGTAATTGCCGAATCGACCAAGATATTAAATAATAAAAAATTGCCAAAGTGGGAACCAACAGGTGCTGAAATATACAATTGCATAGAATTTTTCCGTGCGAAGTACTTAATTGTGGTATACATTACTGTTACTTCAACTAGAAACAATGATATTGATAGAGATTTTAGATAAAGTAACAAAAGAATGTAGTTTTAACTTTATTTTCAGGTTTATTTTGTTTGTTCCGTTATGGTAAGATTCTTTCAGAAATTCTATTAAGAAAATGAAAACTGTTACCATCTCTTGTAGAAGTGAAACATTTCTGAATCTTTTCTGACTGATAAAGAATTATGAAATTAATACATCACAAGCCACTGCTTGTCAAAACGGGATATATATATTTTTTTGTCTTTTTCTTCTTATTCAAAGAATTTCTTGACACGTGCAAACAATGGAGGAATTACAAAATAAATCAGTGTTTTGTTACAAGATATTTGTCTTTCTGCTTCTGTTGTGTTGCTTCTCTGAGAAGAATAGAACGTTTTGTCTTTTA
Source organism: Thermobia domestica (assembly GCF_964235325.1). Lineage (NCBI taxonomy): Eukaryota > Metazoa > Arthropoda > Insecta > Zygentoma > Lepismatidae > Thermobia > Thermobia domestica. Next base: position 4,705,201 of record NC_137471.1, read on the forward strand.
TACTGTGTAAGTAACGTTTAGATTGTTTTCAGTGAAAAAAAATACGTAAAATTTTGACGTCACATTTTTTAGATCCTGAAGTCAATATTTTACATTGTTAATTGTATTTTTAAAGAATAAAAGCAATTTTAATCGGAAAAGAAGATTAAATGTTAAGACTTTTGCCGGAATTCCTATAAAACTCCTTGACATTCTGAAAACTTTGTTTTTGTCATTTCCTATTATATATATATTGCTTATTATACTTCGTTAGAATGATGTAGCTACTTAAAATTAGAATACACTGACAATTTGTCCAATATTCATCCAAGGGCGCCCATCAAGGGATTCAAGGTGGAGCGCTCTTCCCCGTAGAGGAAATTGTACTTCAGAATGTTCGAAAACCCAATAGAATTTTTACATTAGTTACAACAAAATTTGAAACTATATTTGAAACGTCGCTTATACTTGCCCCCCCTTGGAAACCACAACATGGGCGACCTTGCATTCATCACCTTCACTAATTAATTCCTTGCGTTCCAGTGACAAACAGGTGGATGTCATAAATAGGGATGCGCACGAGACAAGATTTAAGAATGTCTCGTCTAGAAAATGTGCTGTAAAAATGGTCTCGACTCGAGAAATGTATATTTGTCTATTGGAAGAGCTGTCACGACTCGAATTTTGTTACGAAAATTTTGTCTTGACTCGTCTCGTTCGCATCCCTAGTCATAAAATACTCCGTTGCAAATTATGGTGGGGATGTCATGAAAACATCCTGTATTGAAGGTCATATTAATTCTGGAGGTTATGAATTTGTTTTTAGCAGACGCAAGGAACGACTTATAGGGCCCATACACTTTCAGTTTTAACTGATCAGTCCAACTGAGCTAGAAACTGACTTAACCGATCGTACAATGAACTGAACTGACAGTGTGTGTGGAGTACTTTCAGTTAATCGAGTTCAGTCCTTCAGTTCAGTTGCTTCAGATTCATCTGATGCTCTGTGGAGTGCACTTCTTAGTTCCTCGAAATACCAAAGCTTTGGAACGTACAGTTCCTCACCTCCAGTCCCCGATTTCTTGGATTCGTCCACTTTCCACAGTTCCTTCCTAAATGTCGACCGTAGGTTGTTTATTTTTTCTAATAATTGTGACATGTGCAATAACGTAACGAGGTCCTCAATTTGTACATTTATATAACTAAGGCTACTGATTTATCAAAATTCATTTTCACACTGCGTTACGATATTACCTTTTTATTATAGTACGTAACAAATTAAACTTGTACACAACTTAAAAATCATACATGTAGTTTTCACGAGATGGATCCTTTGTTAATTTTATTTATTTTTCGTTACTATGACAACTAAACTCACGTCGTCAAATCACTATCATAACAAAATATCATCGCATAACAACAGAAAAGAAATTACTTCTATTTCTTTTTTTATATTCTTCTTCTTCCTTTCTTGAACAGCTTGTGCATAATTTAAAAGTACATTTTGGCCATAAATACAAATAAAAATATAATAAAGATGTTAAAAATACAAGTATCGTTGTAGTATCCCCCGAGGTTCCATCTCCTTTAATTGTGTAAGTAACACATCATACGCCTCCTCTCTTTTATACCTTTTCGCATAATGCACTTGTTGTATGTCATAAAGTTCTGGATGAACTTTGCCTCACTTTTACAAGGTGCAATGATAACAGGACTTGAACTGAGAGGACTGTGTGTTTCCTTCAGTTACTAGCACAGTTATCGTTGCAAAAGACGGTTCGTTTGTTCAGTCCAAAATAACCGTTCTTCTTCATTCCAAATAACCGCATGAAGAACTGACTGAAGTGAACAAATTCCTTCAGTTCACACAGTTTTTCCTTCAGTTCTGACGTCACGATCAGGTTTTCCTTCAGTTAAACTGATAGTGTATGGACCACTTTAAGTTCTACTGTTTCTCGTGAGGTGACAGCACCTTACTCATCTCCGGTCAGTGTTGCCAACATGAAGCAGCATAAAATCCCTTTAGAATATCAAATTTTCTCTTTTTCAGCCCAAATGTTCAACAATGCATATTTCTTTTTCCTTATAGTATGGAAGGTATAACGTCGTTTTCTTCCCGCGAAAAGTTGTAGTGACGTTTATGACGAGTGATCAGCTTGGTTACTCGTGGCTCGCTGAGCGCAGTAGACGCTTGGTGGTGATTGGCTACCCTCTTACCACACCCTCAGTGACGAGCAGGTCTGAGCGCGGGAAGCCAACTACGTTATACCTTCTGGACTATAGTAATGTGAATCCTCTTCTCGTGCATGCATGTTTATGTGTATGTGTAGGAAAGAAGGTGTTGTGTATGTTCATGCTCGTACAGTGTGTGTCTTTGTGTGGGTAGGTGTGTATAAGGAACAGTTATATATATATATATATATATATATATATATATATATATATATATATGTGTGTGTGTGTGTGTGTGGGTGTGGGTGGGTGGGTGAGTGGGTGTGAGTGTGTCCGAGAGTGTACGATTGTACAAAAAGAATGATATTCATTGAATTTTTTTACAATAACTCTGCCTTATATAACGGTGTAGACAATCTTTTAACAGTAAATGAAAACCTAGAATTACACGGACATAGGAAAATTTGACACTTGGAGCACAAGGGGATAAACAGTTCTTTCTCAATGTTGGGAGTTAACCAGTAACTAACTCTGAAATTTTGCTTCTCGTACCGGTACAGAAGAATATACCTAAGAAAGATATTTCAAAGACGTACAGTATAACACCAATTATCCAGATAGTCAAATATCCAGATCGACATAAGTAAATTAAAAAAAAATACTTAAAGAACTATTGACGAATGGAAATTGACAAAGAAACTGAAGCTATCGGTAACAGGGTTCCCACTTATTTTTCGAGCACGGATCCCACGTCTTTTCCATGTCCTCCAGGTCATGATTTATGAATTTCTAAGTATTTATAAAGAGTATTTACATTTCAATGTTATTTTTAGTTTGGTAAATAAGCGCACGAGAGAATGGGAAAGTAAAACGTTTGATATTGGAGTGAAAAGAATCCATACTTCGCTTAACAATGAAAGATGATATCAGGTGACTGGTGTCCTCTGGAATTGCGGCAAATAACCAGTTTTCTCTTAAAATTTTCAATAGTATTTGCTGCGGTAGCAGCGATAATGTGACCACTGGTAGCTGCCCGTTTAGATCATCTGACCAGGCACCGCGTGCGGAAATGTTACTGAAAATGTTAACAAGATACTGATTGCTTGCCCAAATTCCAGAGGGGGAGGGGGCACATATCTCATATTATCTTCCATTGTTAAGAGGGCAGACTACTAAATATTTTTCAAAACCTAACAATTTTTGTTTTGCCAGTTTTTCGTAAGTGAAAATAGATAAAGAAATTTAACTTACCTCAGTAATAGATAACGTTATTCTACACCCAAAAATACGAATCGGAAGAATGTTTAGTGTTGCCATTCATAGAAATTATAGTGTGACCAGAATTTGAATTATCCAAAAATCTAGGTTATGGCAGCGAAAATGAAATGAAATCTTTGAGTTTTACGTCCCACGACTATGCCGGTTAGGCTAAAGGAGACGGTGATTATGAGAAATGAATGAAATGGTGGAGTGAAGAAAGTGGGAGGAAACGGGAGAACCCCGAGAAAACCCACGCACACGTGTTTGTCCACCACAAAGTTCACATGGCGGGGGCTGGGATCGAACCCGGAATCCCAAGCACCAGAGGTGAACGCTCTACCACTAAGCCACCGCGGCCCCGTTATGGCAGCGACTAAAAAACAATGAACTCAACAGCAATTGATGACTTATGATACTGTCTGTGTTCCTTGTTAATTACTTTTTAAATACCGGTAATATTTGTATTTGAATTCTACTGATAATTAAAAATTATTTATTTTGTATTCTTTATTACAAAATAAATACAAATATTATTTAAAAAGCAGTTAACAAGGAACACAGAGAGAATGATAAGTCATCAATTGCCGTTGAGTTCATTTTTTTAGTCGTTGCCATAACCTAGATTTTTGGATAATTCAAATTCTGGTCACACTATAATTTCTATGGATGGCAACACTAAAAATTCTTCCGATTCGTATTTTCGGGTGTAGAATAACGTTATCTATTATTGAGGTAAGTTTACATTTCTTTATCTCTTTTCACCTACGAAAAACTGGCAAGAGAAAAATTGTTAGCTTCTGAAAAATATTTAGTAATCTGCCCCCCTCAATTGGAACATGTGTTCTTTTAATTCCAATATTTAAGTTTTCACTTTTCTATTATTGCGTATGTTTACTTAACAAATTAAAAGTAACATCAAAATTTTAACACCCTTTTTTATAAGGTAAACAAGCAACCAAACGGAAAGAGCTTCTGTCGTTGAGTGTACGTGTATATAATGTGTGTGTGTGGATAGAGAAGTTTTGAGAAACAAAAAACTTATAAAAATCCCTTGCCAAACAGCTGGGTATGGCAAAAAGAGAAATGAGTTCTGAGAAGTAAAAATCCATACTTAAAGTTTCTCTGTCGTTTCCAGTTTTTTTCAGGGGCGCGGTGGCTCAGTGGTAGAGCGTTCACCTCCGGTGCTTGGGGTCCCTGCTTCGATCCCAGCTCGCGCGGTGTGGACTTTGTGGTGAACAAATACCATGGTCGTGGGTTTTCTCGGGGTTCTCTCGTTTCCTCCCACTTTCTTCATTCCACCATTTCATTCATTTCTCATCATCACCGTCTCCTTTAGCCTAACCGGCATATCCGTGGGACGTAAAACTAGAGATGCAAAAAAGCCGGCTTTTTTGAATCGATGGTTTTTTTCACATAAAAAGCCGGCTTTTTTGGGAAAAAAACGAGAATTTTGGAAATTTTGGCTTTTTTCAACTTCATGATTTTTCTATCTAAATAGCTTTCTTATAGTATATTCTATAGTTAGATAAAAATTCCATGACCTGAATGTGATATTTCGCTCTGAAATTCACCATCAAGATGGATGGAGCACATGTTTTACGAATTAAAGCTAACGTGAAGAATGTAGTATTTGAGGACAATTTTAGAGGCTATTTAACTTTATTTTAACTTTTGAGTTATCGACATCTTTTTTCTTCTCTAGTTTGTCATCCGTGTTTCATTTCTAAGAGCTTTTAGTGCTCTAGCTTCTAGCGCAAAAGTTAAACTTGCCCGTTTTTCTATTTATCCGTCAAAGCGTACGTTTTTCAATATATCCGTCAAACCGTACTTCCACATTTCTGTTATACTGTAGCTGTGAAGTGATTTAGCAATAATTTTCCGGACACAACCTTGAATACCAATTTATACAAATAATCAGTAGCGGATTTAGAAAAGTACTTTAGGAGGGTTTTTTCTGATTATTTCGTTTCCTAAAAAGTCCTAATTTTATTTGGGAAGTGCTTGAAGTTTATGAGTACAGGCATAACTAATATTTCGTTTCGTTTATATGTTTAGCAATAATCTTCCGGATACAACTTTAAAAATCATTTTATACTGAGAATCAGTGGCGGATTTAGAAAAGTATTTTGGGAAGGGTTTCTTACTAATGTTTAGTTTCTTTTAAACATTCGTAATTTTTATTTGACGGGAGCTTAAAGTTTATGAGTAAAGGCATAAATAATAGATATTTCGTTTGTTGCAGACATTCCGTAACTTTGGGGAACGGGCTTCAGTCCGAAAGACCGCCCCTCTAACCTTCGCAAAACCGTCACTGCTGGTAATTAGTAATAATAACGATTTAAAAACAATAAAAAAGGAAGTCGCCCAACTCACAGTACACGCACTATTTCTACATTCACAGATGGAATGAAGAAAAGCTTTGTCAAAATGGTCGAATGCTGGTTGAATCCCGGACGTCCCGATAGAAGCGCAAAAGCTAATCACTCAGTCATGTTTGTTGTGCAGTTGTATTTAGCTTAACTTAAATATATTCCGTAGTCTTTTTTTTGGGGGGGGGGTGTTCCGTAATGATATGTTGAATCCCTCTTGTTAAAAATTCAGAAAACTTGAGGATTGGGTAAACTGTGATGGTGGTTCTATAAAACTTAACTGTAGAATTTCAAGAATATACAGAACCAAAAGCTCTAGATGTGCAGCCTTTAAGTGTATCATATAAATCTAAGTATTTCTCTTATGTTTTATTTTAATTTTATTTTGTTTCAAAAAGAGGGTATGGAATATTTTGAAGTAAAAATACTACATACTATTTTGCTAGTTATTTGTGTATTCTTTAAAAAGAAGTGTTTACTTTTAGGATTAGCTGATTTACACCAACTTTTTTTTTAATAACTGGTTTAAACCACAAAAATAAAAAGAATGAAAAATGCGAATCGTGTGAACTTCATGGTAACGTTTCCAGATATCAAACTACCTGCAATAGTTTTATTTCCCTTTCACCTTTTAATCAAGGTGTCCCATGTTCAATTCTCGGTCGAACCACAATCCTTCTTTCATGCGTAACCCAAGTAGCGGTTCGGATGTCAGTTTAAGCGAAAGTCTTCTCCTTGATAACCTCGGTTTCGTAAGGATGTTAAGCCTAAATATACGAAACAAACCAAATTGTATATTTCTACATGCCTAAATGCGTGTTGTTTTATAAAGAAGCCAATATTGCTTTAATATATTGATAGAAATTGGCAAATTTATCGATTGCCTACGTAGCTTCCAACATTAGCTTGGATTGGACTTTCAATGATATCTACGTACCGGTACTAAATTTGTAATTTAATACCTCAGTTTTAGCGTACTGATTATGGTACGTTGACCTTTAAATTTTACATGCAAAGCAATAACAGGATTTTCCCGTTATTGTCTTACATTTCAAGTAATGACGGGATTTTCCCAATGGCTAGGGCGGGAGATTCTCAACTTAAGAAATTTACTGACCGCACTTCTTTAAGCTTATGGGAATTCTTCCGGCATAAACCCGCTGTTGCATAATAACATCAAGGCGAAACAAACTTATTTCTGTGAATATGTAATATAAATACATAAAGCAAAAAATCTAAGTCAAAAAAGCCTGTTTTAAACATCCCCCAAAAAACGGGTTTTTGGCATTTTCAAAAACAACCACGGTTCTTGCCAACTCTGCTTACTTTTGTATATAGGAGGTTAAAAAATTCTTATTATATACATTGGTTAATCCTGTGGAATTCATAATGTAAATATGTTGAAGAAAAATTGTTTGAAATATTTTTTCGAAATTCATAGTTTATTTTCGATGTTTTATATTATTATCAGCATCAACCACTAATTAAATGATTTTTTGTGTTATAGAGAAGCGATACAAAGTCTGTTTTATCAATTTAAAGCAGTATTTTGAAAAAAGCCCAAAATTTCCGAAGCAAAAACGCAAAGCAGAAAAAACCGATTTTTTTTTCCAAAAAAGCCGGTTTTTTTCCGAGCCCTTGCATCTCTACGTAAAACTCAAAGATTTCATTTCAGTTTTTTTCAGTTTTTTTTTTTTTTTTTAGATTTTCATGAAATTCCCTGACTTTTCCAAGTATTTTTTATGTGTAAAGTGAGTTTTGCAGGCTTACCAAGTCGGTAGGAACCTTACATAAGACGGAAAAATCAATTGAAGATTTGTAGAAATTCATCGTGAAAATTTTGCCCGTTACAACTGTGACGCAGACGACATATCAAAATCCTCGAATGAAGCTCATTCGTGACTAAGCGGCTAACGTAAGCGCCTTTGGCGTAGTAGACCCGACTTCGATTCCCGGCGGGAACTCATGTGGTTCGAATTCCGTGTTAATCAATATGTCCCGTCTCATATAGCCTCGCAGCTGAAAGGGACGTTAAACTCAAAATCAACTCAATTTAACCAAATCTGCGAATGGTTACAGTGCAACTCAACGCACCACAGAGGGTTTCAAATTTTTGAGTGATGGTGAAACTATTCATACCGTAGTATTTTGAATTTCAGTATGTTGATGAAGAAAGTAAAGACGTGGATTCAATTGAACCCGAAAAGGGACCTTAGTACAAGTAAAGCACTCGTTTATTTTTATACTAGCTATCTTGAAGTGTATAGAACGGCAACCTGAATCAGAGTTGCTAACCTCAAAGAACAAAATTACCGATTTTCGTCTTTAAAATTATCGCATGTTTCGAAAATTATCGTATATTCGTTATGCACTCCATAATTGTAGAAACAAGCTTAATATTACCAATAGTACCATTATCTAGTAATTATCAGTTTCGAATTCCAAATCGGCGTCACTATTCTCATTAACGTTATTAACACTACTTGGAACGAAAACAATATTTCCACCTCATCGTAAACGTAATTGAATGTAAAGAATAGATACTGAGTTGCCATTTTCAAATTCTCGTAACCGTTATTGATTTATTTTTAGCGAGAATGGCTGTTAAAAACCTTAGTGTATGAGTTTTATAAATTAAGAAAAATGAAATGAAATCTTTAAGTTTTACGTCCCACGGTCATGCCGGTTAGGCTAAAGGAGACGATGAAGATGAAAGATGAGTGAAATGGTAGAATGAAGAAACTGGGAGGAAACGGGAGAAACCCGAGGAAACCCAAGAGCACGGTGTTTGTCCACCACAAAGTCCACGCGGCGCGAGCCACAGTGTTATTTAATGCACATCTACAATTATTGTACATTCAAAAACTGCGAAAAAATGTACGTTCTAAAATTATCGCATATTCCCTATTATTGCAAGGATATTCTCATATATAGCACTAAGATATAAATTATCGTATGTCATGATATATTATCATAGGTTTGGCAAGCCTGACCTCAATGTGTACAGCTTCTTTCCGTCAAGCATTTGTGGGACTTAACATCATATACACGAGTGTCTATGTTTGTTAATAAATAACTTACTTGGATATATTCTACTACTAATCCTGAAAGAGTTAAGTACGTACATTTGTATTGTCTTTTTAATAGACTGTAGTAAGCAGGGTGTCTACTAAAATTCCAAAATGAAATTTCGTGACCTTCTGTTTCCCAAACCACAAAATTTAGTAACATTCTCAAGAGCGATTAGGGTGCGAATTGGGCCAAATTTTCAGGCATGCAATAGAAACGTGCTTTGCTTGCGATTTGGTAGCGTCTAAAGCGGACCATAGACATTTTTGGTAGTAAATTTTGACGTTTTGTAGAACAAAAATTTCCAGTCTTTACTTATATTTGTACAGAGAAAAAATTCGTGACCCAAAAGTTAAATTTCTTGACTGGTTTTTGATTTCGTGACTTTTTCATAACTTTCGTGACTTCTGTGACCGATAGACACTCTGGTAGCAAGGGCGCTCATCAGGGGGGGGGGGGTAACGTGGGGCACTTGCTTTCCTCTAGAGGAAATTGCACTTCAGAATATCGAAAATCCAATAGAATTTTAACATTAGTTACAGCAAAATTTGAAACTATTTTTGAAACGTCTCTTATACTTGCCCCCCCCTTGAAAACCACAACATTGGCGCTCTTGCCTGTTAGTGCTTTTATTTTCAACATACATTAGATCTACGTTTTTAATTGAACAAAATACATTTAAGAGAATATTTTATTTCATAACATAACTTTAGGTTTATGACTGAACATTTCATCACCTTTCACTTAAAGATACCAAATTTTTATTTTGTGTGTCATTGTTATTCTGAGTAATTTTAAATTTTTAGCTAAAGCATAAGTAGGCAACTTCATATCTGAGTCACATTAAAATATTTTCTGTTATTTTTATGTGTAAATTACCTCTGTTCAATATTATTATTGAAGCAGGTCCCACCAATCAAACAAAAACACAAAGTGACATCTGTTTCCAACAAAGTGACAGTTCAACTGCATTATTAAGATTAGACGGCATTGAAACTGAAATAGTTCTCTGTGTGTAATAGCAAAAATAAGCTCAAATGGCGTTTAAGCTGAAACAGTTAACTGTAATTCCAAAACTAAGTTCAAATGGCATTGAAGCTCAAGCAGTTGTCTGCAATCCCAAAACTAAGCTCAAATGGTGTTGAAGCTGAAGCAGTTGTCTGTAATCCTAAAAATAAGCTCAAATGGCATTGGAAAAAATGAAATGAAATCTTTAAGTTTTACGTCCCACGGTTATGCCGACTAGGTTAAAGGAGGCGGTGATGATGAGAAATAAATGAAATGCTAGAACGAAGAAAGTAGGAGGAAACGGGAGAATCCAGAGGAAACCCACGCACATGGTTTTTGTGTACTACAAAGTTCACTTGGCGAGGGCTGGGAGAGAGACCCCAAGCACCAGAGGTGAACGCTGTACCACTGAGCCACCGCGGCCCCAGAGATGGCATTGGAGTTGAAGCTTGTGTGTAATCCCAAAAATAAGCTTAAATTGCATTGAAATTGAAGCAGTTTTCTGTAAACCCAAAAATAAGCTCAGATGGCATTGATGTTGAAGCTTATCTGTAATCCCAAAAATAAGCTTAAATTGCATTGAGATTGAAGCAGTTGTCTGTAATTCCCCAAAAGAGTAAATTTTGCCCATTTTTCTAGAAACCCGTCCTGCTTGAACCATTTTTAAGGCTTGGAAAATAGGACATGTCCAGGTAAAAGTGTACGTCTAGTAACCCAGCATACCGTATATCAGAAAACATTTGGATAGCGTATCTCGCGTGAAGTTTCAGAAGGCAGTAGGTGTAACTGAAGAAGGAGCCAGGTCTTAATTCCTAAACAATTCTATCCATTGTTAAGGAATACATTCCGTCAAAATCCCAATGTCATTGACGTACAACTTCGTCGTAGGAAAATGGACTCTATTCTTTGATTTAAGAACTAGTTGTAAGGACCCGTCGGGTGTTAATTCAGAGTATGGATTGTAAGAGAGGAAAAATGTCCTTACTCCATTCCATGGTACTTATTCTATGGTATCATATGAGAAGCTTGTTTCCAAAACCTGCTAAACGACATTTTTTTTTTCGAAAATTAGTCAAGCATGCCATTTGGTTCTCAATTGGCTCTAGATTTAATTTTCAATTTTTTTTGGCTCTCAAAACATATTTTTACCGATGAAAATAGCATGTAAAATCCGTGTTTATTTCCAAAAACCTCTATTTCCATTTTGCTGTTTATTTAAAAAACCTACTAATACCAGTTTATTTCCATTTTGCAGTTTATTTCCATTCTGCTGTTTATTTTCAAAACCTAAACCTACTAATACCAGTTTATTTCCATTTTGCAGTTTATTTCCATTTTGCTGTTTATTTCCAAAACCTACTAATACCAGTTTATTTCCAAAACAGGCTAAAAACAATATTATTTGTCCGATCCTTCCTGTTTCGCCTACTGTAAAGACAAAGGGAAATTTTTGCGTTGGGGATTTTAGCTTTATATGATTCCGAGGTATTGATTTAATGCTAGTCATCAAAAGGAAGGAAAAAAGATTTAGCATGAAATAAAGGTACCGGTAAGTGATGAAGTTGAAAAGAAAAGATAAATATACAAGCATGACACTATACAGTGTATTATCAATATATTGTGTATTCGAAGGATATGTAATGTCGACTTCGAAAACCAATGTCAAAAATTTCTTATAAATAATGTTATTTATAGTATTAATGAATTTGAATAAAAATGTAAATTATAGTAATCTGAATTTTGTATATTATTGACGTTGTCTATTGCAATATTCATTTTTTAATCACAATAAAAATATTCTATACTATTCTACTCTAATTACATGACATACACAAAGTTCAACACAAGACTAGCAAACAGTTATATTCCTGGTGCCTCATTAAAAATTTTGATTCAAAGCTAGACGTATTCTGAGATTCTGATTTGTTCTCTCCCCAATGAAACGCCAATCAGAGCGCAATATTTTGTCGACTAGGTAAGATAATTTTTGGTAAAAGTGAAAGTACGCATCTACTTTCTCCATTTGTTGTTCGTATTATAGTTGTTTTCAAAATCGCGACTATTGATAAAGTTTCATTAATATTAAATTATGTTACGAAATAACTGAATTCACATATATTAGAAATAAAATTCCCAAGAAAAATCCAAACTCAAAAGTATCCCTTCATCTTAACAGTAGGCGAAACGGGAATAGGTAGAACAGGAATTCCTGTTTCGCCTACAATATTGATAACGAAGACATTTTGAAAAATATTGCTTTGAGGATAGTAGGCAGACCAGGAATAGGCGAAACAGGAATATACCATTTGTCCAGTACTCCATTATCTATTTTCAAAACATGCTAAAATCGTATTTAAGAGAAATGGCGTCTTCCTTATGGTGAGTAATTCAAACTAATAACATTCCTACTTAAAATATCTTTGTTTACAGATTGATAGCACTGAGACTAACAAAGCTTTCCCACATATTCTTTATTATGCGTTGCTTTTTTTTCTTTGTTGACTTTGTGAAACCCGCTAAAAGATCGAGATCAGTTTGTCTGTTGGTGTGTTGTCATACATACGTAGCGTATTCAAGCTAGGTATCCGATTTGAAAAATGATTAATCAATTTCTTAAAAGCTTGTGAGTTGCCAGAATGTAGGACAACAGTGATTTTGAAACTTTTAAAGCAACCTATGGAAGTCGAATATAAACCAAGGAAACGCAAACGGTGTCCAGAGAATTGGAAGAGATCTCAGGATAAGGTTAAAAAAAAGCGCAAATCTAAAGACAAAGGTTATCACATTATATGCATCCACAAGAGAAAGCATAGCTTTTGTGAGATAGATATGGAATCGGAAAATGATATACAAGCATTCCATGATAAATTTTGGGGTCTTGGTAGTGCAGTTAAGGGAAGAATGTTTTTGCAAAGGAATATTGTAGTGAAGTCGGTATTTCGAAGGAACGGAAGTGGATCAGTGAATGCTAATGTCAGGAAGCGACAGGCCCGTATCCACGGCGGGGTCCTAAACTTCGGCTGGCCCCCTAAAAGTTTCACGGTAGGCTTGAAAATGAACTATAATATGGTGATGAAGTATAATATGATTGGGTCGGGCTCTCCTTATTTCTACCGCCCCCCCACTAAATTTTTGATCTGGCTATGGGCCTGGGAAGCGACAATAGTCTACAAACTATACCAGCCCAACAAGTAATGGTACATTAAAAATATGCAAAAAATCATTCATGAGTATTCTCAGTATGGGAAGAGCAAAAGTTGATAATGCTGCTAGAGACATAATATTATCTGATTAGACTATCAAAGAGACAAGAGATGGGGCTAGATACAGTGAAGTTAAAAGCGTTTTAAATGAAGAGATCTATCACACACTAAAACATTCGAATGCAGAGAAAAACACAATGGTAGAAGCAACACTCCTGATCGGTGTTAACTTTCAAAATAAAAGACTGTAAAAAAATGAAGATCATTTTCAAACGTTGTCCCATATAACAATGTAACTATTTAAAAAGATAGTATAACCCAAAGGAGGCTTGAAATTTATGTTTTGAAAGAAGAGCCTTTGTTTTATAAAAGTTTTGAAATGAAAAATAATTTTGAATTTAATAAATAAAAAAGAATTATACCCAAATGTAATAGATGTTTTATTTCTAAATTAACTATAATTTATTGTAATTAACAACACATTAATGTGTTACGACAGTCTTATCTTCCATTTCAAGTAAATAGTAGTGCTTTTGAATTAAATTATTTCCCAAAAAGGTCTAAAATTGTTACATTTATTTCCAAAAATAAAACGATTATCGATTATATAAAACGATAATCATGCCTGTTGTTCTGTATGGTTGCGAAACATGGTCGCTTACTCTGAGGGAAGAACATAGAAAGTATTTGAGAACAGGATCCTGAGAAGAATATTCGGACTCAAGAGGAACGAGAATGGGGAATGGCGGAAGCTTCATAACGAGGAACTACATAGTCTATACGGTTTACCCAACATTGTTAGGGTCGTCAAGTCTAGGAGGCTTAGGTGGGCAGGTCATGTAGCTAGAATGGAAGAAAGTAGAAACGCTTTCAAAGTCTTGACTGGTAGACCCATAGGAAAACGACCATTAGGAAGACCTAGGCGCAGATGGGAGGATAATATTAAGATGGATCTCGCAGAGATAGGAATACAAAGTAGAAACTGGATGCAATTAGCTAAGGATAGAAGTCAGTGGAGAGCTTTTGTGAACGCGGCACTGAACCTCCGGGTTCCATAGGCCATAGAGTTAGTTAGTTAGTTATTTCCAAAAATTGCTAAAAGCCTATTTTATTTCCAAAACATGCTATGCCGAATTTTGAACATAAAAATAAATATATAAATGAGTAGATAAAAGCTTGAAAATAACAATACTAACAAAAAATGTTACGTGCATTAAAGAAATCCAAAGATTGTATTAGTTTGTGTTCTCAGAAAAGAGCAGGATAATTTATGGTTTCCTGTAAAATCGCAATGAATGGAAATAGCAGATTTTGCAAACAAGCTTCTAATATAAACCCGCTCAACAATACTGTAATGGGGGTTGCATATACGCAAGGCATTATCAGAAAACATCGTGAAACGTGCTTACGTTTTTGCATAAATACGTATATTCATTCCCTAAATCTAATCGAAGATAGGCCTCGTATGGGATTAGACCTGGTGAAAATCTATCTGTGTACACGATTTTCTGGTTCTAGATTACTCTTTTCTATCCGAAAAACTGAGTTGACTTTGAGTTTAACGCCCCGTTCAGCAGCGAAGCTATATGAGACGTGGACCTACTGATTAATTTGGAATCCGAACCATATGAGCTCCCGCCGGGAATCGAACCCGGGTCTCCCACGCCAAAGGCGCGTACCCTAACCGCTTAGCCACGGAGGAGCTCCTGAAAAACTGATGACAGACAGACAGACATATGATACATTATTTTATTACATAAGCGTAAGTGTAGAAGAAGCAAGATTTTCAGCAAATATATTAATTCAGTAACCGTGCATTCAGCCAAACAAAAAAAAAAAAAAAAAAAAATCAAAATCCTTTCTTCGCCATAAAGCACATAGTATACATAGTTGAATAAGTGTAGTCAGTACCTTTCAAATTAGTGTTCCCAAAGTTAGTTAAAAAAAAAAAACATCCCACTGAGGCATAATATTCTCACGTGTTCATTTCACTGGGTTTCAAATTTATTGAAAATCACTATAATGTTTTCTCGATGAATTGCAACATTATACATAACAAAACTGCATGACAACTAAAGAATAACTAAAAAATCAGACCATTTTTTTAATTAAGATGTGAACAGCCATATCTCACTGGCCCACAACAGAAACGCACGTGCATAGCAGTTATTTTGCTCTCAGTTAATGGTTGTGCGGTAGGATAGTATTCTAGCGGTGGTAATTGAAAATTTAAAACTTCCTTTTTAAGTGTTATGTAGATCAGTCATATACTTTGTCAAGTCAAAGAATTTTTCACCTATAAAATTAGGCCTATGATTTTGAATCACCCTCTACTCGTGTTAAGGCATTTATAATTTGTTTCCTTTAATTTTAAATATTATTATTATTATTATTATTATTATTATTATTATTATTATTATTATTATTATTATTATTATTATTATTATTACTAATAATAATAATAATGGCCATTTAATTGCAGTTTATTAGTCGTTTTGATTTTGGATTTCTTCAGAGGTGGATCACCACCCGGAAGTCAATACATATATTAGCTCATTCTCTTAACTACTGTGCAATGAAATGTTACATACTATAAATATTGTACTATAAGATAGAGTTATGTTTCAGCTACAACACAGAACACTGATTTATTTGGTTGTGTCTTCTGATATCGAAAAAGGTAACAAATAAAAGAAAATATTTGAATCGTTTTACTATGAGCATGCAAGATGGCATTTGTTATTAGATCTCATTAGAAGTGCTCAGTTTTACGAAATGTTTATTTGTATGTGTAAAATATTTTAAAGCAACGGCCTTATTATGAAATAGATATATTATTTGCCCGTTTTTCGTTTTATGTTT
Organism: Thermobia domestica; assembly: GCF_964235325.1. Lineage (NCBI taxonomy): Eukaryota > Metazoa > Arthropoda > Insecta > Zygentoma > Lepismatidae > Thermobia > Thermobia domestica. The sequence continues at coordinate 4,721,123 of NC_137471.1, forward strand.
CATATTTTATTTCAATATTAATTTACATTTAAGGAAATATATTTTGAGAAGAAACTTGCACAGAACGCCATAATGCGTTGTTGCCAAATTTGTACGTTTACTGTGGTAGTCGCTATAAGAAAATTCCTGGATTCTAGCGTCGCAGTTCGAGAAGCGTAACTTGGCTGTAAATTGCGATAAGGTCGAAAACTAATTTTTCCCGTAAGTGTCCAAGCAAAATTACATGATTGCTTCCTTTATTATCTGACATCAGAAAACGCTCGACTCTATCTGGCAATGCCGCACTATTCAGGCAGCGTTTAGCGTAGCACCTAGTGATCCACCTTAAAGAAATCTGAGAATTATGCTTCATAATTTAGAACGAAATCTTGAAAGGAAATCTTTCAATTTAACATCCCATGATTATACCCATTAGGCTAAGGCAGACGGATGATTAGGGCAAGTGAATCAGGATAGAAGATTATGCCTTTTAGGCTAAGGCTGACGGATGATTAAGGCAAGTGAATCAGGATAGAAGATTATGCCTTTTAGGCTAAGGCAGACGGATGATTAAGGCAAGTGAATCAGGATAGAAGATTATGCCTTTTAGGCTAAGGCATACGGATGATTAAAACAAGTGAATCAGGATAGAAGATTATGCCTTTTAGGCTAAGGCATACGGATGATTAAGGCAAGTGAATCAGGATAGAAGATTATGCCTTTTAGGCTAAGGCATACGGATGATTAAGGCAAGTGAATCAGGATAGAAGATTATGCCTTTTAGGCTAAGGCAGACGGATGATTAAGGGAAGTGAATCAGGATAGAAGATTATGCCTTTTAGGCTAAGGCAGACGGATGATTAAGGCAAGTGAATCAGGATAGAAGATTATGCCTTTTAGGCTAAGGCTGACGGATGATTAAGGCAAGTGAATCAGGATAGAAGATTATGCCTTTTAGGCTAAGGCATACGGATGATTAAGGCAAGTGAATCAGGATAGAAGATTATGCCTTTTAGGCTAAGGCATACGGATGATTAAGGCAAGTGAATCAGGATAGAAGATTATGCCTTTTAGGCTAAGGCAGACGGATGATTAAGGCAAGTGAATCAGGATAGAAGATTATGCCTTTTAGGCTAAGGCATACGGATGATTAAAACAAGTGAATCAGGATAGAAGATTATGCCTTTTAGGCTAAGGCATACGGATGATTAAGGCAAGTGAATCAGGATAGAAGATTATGCCTTTTAGGCTAAGGCATACGGATGATTAAGGCAAGTGAATCAGGATAGAAGATTATGCCTTTTAGGCTAAGGCATACGGATGATTAAGGCAAGTGAATCAGGATAGAAGATTATGCCTTTTAGGCTAAGGCAGACGGATGATTAAGGCAAGTGAATCAGGATAGAAGATTATGCCTTTTAGGCTAAGGCAGACGGATGATTAAGGCAAGTGAATCAGGATAGAAGATTATGCCTTTTAGGCTAAGGCAGACGGATGATTAAGGCAAGTGAATCAGGATAGAAGATTATGCCTTTTAGGCTAAGGCAGACGGATGATTAAGGCAAGTGAATCAGGATAGAAGATTATGCCTTTTAGGCTAAGGCTGACGGATGATTAAGGCAAGTGAATCAGGATAGAAGATTATGCCTTTTAGGCTAAGGCTGACGGATGATTAAGGCAAGTGAATCAGGATAGAAGATTATGCCTTTTAGGCTAAGGCTGACGGATGATTAAGGCAAGTGAATCAGGATAGAAGATTATGCCTTTTAGGCTAAGGCAGACGGATGATTAAGGCAAGTGAATCAGGATAGAAGATTATGCCTTTTAGGCTAAGGCTGACGGATGATTAAGGCAAGTGAATCAGGATAGAAGATTATGCCTTTTAGGCTAAGGCTGACGGATGATTAAGGCAAGTGAATCAGGATAGAAGATTATGCCTTTTAGGCTAAGGCAGACGGATGATTAAGGCAAGTGAATCAGGATAGAAGATTATGCCTTTTAGGCTAAGGCTGACGGATGATTAAGGCAAGTGAATCAGGATAGAAGATTATGCCTTTTAGGCTAAGGCATACGGATGATTAAGACAAGTGAATCAGGATAGAAGATTATGCCTTTTAGGCTAAGGCTGACGGATGATTAAGGCAAGTGAATCAGGATAGAAGATTATGCCTTTTAGGCTAAGGCAGACGGATGATTAAGGCAAGTGAATCAGGATAGAAGATTATGCCTTTTAGGCTAAGGCATACGGATGATTAAGGCAAGTGAATCAGGATAGAAGATTATGCCTTTTAGGCTAAGGCATACGGATGATTAAGGCAAGTGAATCAGGATAGAAGATTATGCCTTTTAGGCTAAGGCATACGGATGATTAAGGCAAGTGAATCAGGATAGAAGATTATGCCTTTTAGGCTAAGGCTGACGGATGATTAAGGCAAGTGAATCAGGATAGAAGATTATGCCTTTTAGGCTAAGGCATACGGATGATTAAGGCAAGTGAATCAGGATAGAAGATTATGCCTTTTAGGCTAAGGCATACGGATGATTAAAACAAGTGAATCAGGATAGAAGATTATGCCTTTTAGGCTAAGGCATACGGATGATTAAGGCAAGTGAATCAGGATAGAAGATTATGCCTTTTAGGCTAAGGCAGACGGATGATTAAGGCAAGTGAATCAGGATAGAAGATTATGCCTTTTAGGCTAAGGCTGACGGATGATTAAGGCAAGTGAATCAGGATAGAAGATTATGTCTTTTGGGCTAAGGCAGACGGATGATTAAGGCAAGTGAATCAGGATAGAAGATTATGCCTTTTAGGCTAAGGCATACGGATGATTAAGGCAAGTGAATCAGGATAGAAGATTATGCCTTTTAGGCTAAGGCATACGGATGATTAAGGCAAGTGAATCAGGATAGAAGATTATGCCTTTTGGGCTAAGGCAGACGGATGATTAAGGCAAGTGAATAGGATAGAAGATTATGCCTTTTAGGCTAAGGGAGACGGGTGATTAAGGCAAGTGAATCAGGATAGAAGATTATGCCTTTTAGGCTAAGGCAGACGGATGATTAAGGCAAGTGAATCAGGATAGAAGATTATGCCTTTTAGGCTAAGGCATACGGATGATTAAGGCAAGTGAATCAGGATAGAAGATTATGCCTTTTAGGCTAAGGCAGACGGATGATTAAGGGAAGTGAATCAGGATAGAAGATTATGCCTTTTAGGCATAAGGCAGACGGACGATTAAGGCAAGTGAATCAGGATAGAAGATTATGCCTTTTAGGCATAAGGCAGACGGACGATTAAGGGAAGTGAATCAGGATAGAAGATTATGCCTTTTAGGCTAAGGCAGACGGATGATTAAGGCAAGTGAATCAGGATAGAAGATTATGCCTTTTAGGCTAAGGCAGACGGATGATTAAGGCAAGTGAATCAGGATAGAAGATTATGCCTTTTAGGCTAAGGCAGACGGATGATTAAGGCAAGTGAATCAGGATAGAAGATTATGCCTTTTAGGCTAAGGCAGACGGATGATTAAGGCAAGTGAATCAGGATAGAAGATTATGCCTTTTAGGCATAAGGCAGACGGATGATTAAGGCAAGTGAATCAGGATAGAAGATTATGCCTTTTAGGCTAAGGCAGACGGATGATTAAGGCAAGTGAATCAGGATAGAAGATTATGCCTTTTAGGCTAAGGCATACGGATGATTAAGGCAAGTGAATCAGGATAGAAGATTATGACTTTTAGGCTAAGGCTGACGGATGATTAAGGCAAGTGAATCAGGATAGAAGATTATGCCTTTTAGGCTAAGGCAGACGGATGATTAAGGCAAGTGAATCAGGATAGAAGATTATGCCTTTTAGGCTAAGGCAGACGGATGATTAAGGGAAGTGAATCAGGATAGAAGATTATGCCTTTTAGGCTAAGGGAGACGGATGATTAAGGCAAATGAATCAGGATAGAAGATTATGCCTTTTAGGCTAAGGGAGACGGATGATTAAGGGAAGTGAATCAGGATAGAAGATTATGCCTTTTAGGCTAAGGGAGACGGGTGATTAAGGCAAGTGAATCAGGATAGAAGATTATGCCTTTTAGGCATAAGGCAGACGGATGATTAAGGCAAGTGAATCAGGATAGAAGATTATGCCTTTTAGGCTAAGGCAGACGGACGATTAAGGCAAGTGAATCAGGATAGAAGATTATGCCTTTTAGGCTAAGGCAGACGGATGATTAAGGCAAGTGAATCAGGATAGAAGATTATGCCTTTTAGGCTAAGGCAGACGGATGATTAAGGCAAGTGAATCAGGATAGAAGATTATGCCTTTTAGGCTAAGGCAGACGGATGATTAAGGCAAGTGAATCAGGATAGAAGATTATGCCTTTTAGGCATAAGGCAGACGGATGATTAAGGCAAGTGAATCAGGATAGAAGATTATGCCTTTTAGGCTAAGGCAGACGGATGATTAAGGCAAGTGAATCAGGATAGAAGATTATGCCTTTTAGGCTAAGGCAGACGGATGATTAAGGCAAGTGAATCAGGATAGAAGATTATGCCTTTTAGGCTAAGGCAGACGGATGATTAAGGCAAGTGAATCAGGATAGAAGATTATGCCTTTTAGGCATAAGGCAGACGGATGATTAGGGCAAGTGAATCAGGATAGAAGATTATGCCTTTTAGGCATAAGGCAGACGGATGATTAGGGCAAGTGAATCAGGATAGAAGATTATGCCTTTTAGGCTAAGGCAGACGGATGATTAAGGCAAGTGAATCAGGATAGAAGATGATGCCTTTTAGGCTAAGGGAGACGAGTGATTAAGGCAAAGTGAGTGATGACGGCAGAATTCATGGAATGATACTGGGGTAGAAAACGGCAATGCGCCGAGAAAATCCACGGACACGATGTTGTCCACCACTAAGTTACTTGGTCGGGGATCGAACCAGAGACCTCACAAACCAGAGGTAACTTAGAAAAGAAGCAGATTATCTGATAAGTAAAATAATATTTAACTACAAGATATGTCTTTACTACAAAGTAAAGATACGTTAACCTGCAAACAAACTTGTCTTTAAAGATAGCCTAATCGTCTCTCACCTGAGCTACCGTAGTCAATAATAGAAAAATCGAAACGAATAACAACTTAATTAATTTAAAATTTTTTTGAAATATTAAAATTTATAAGTAGTATGTTTGTGCCACATGGGCGTCATTTGGTGAGGGAAGGGGCAATTTCCCCCCACTGAGTTTAACATGTACCTAGATACAGGTCCGCAACCAGAGGGGGGCTAGGAGACCTACCCCCCTAAACTTTTCGTGGCCCCTCCAGACCTTAACACAAAATGCTACTATTAACACAAAAAACACAATCTAGTTATTTGTAGCTCCCCTGACATATTCATGGGCCCCTTAAACTTCTGTGGTTGGTTGCGGGCCTGCCTAGGTATATACATAGTACATTTTAATTAATAGTATGAGGGTGATTCAGAAAGTAATGCCTCCAAGGTGATACTTTTATATGTGTTTGACAGACAGCACTTATACAGATATCAGTGGAATGCTTACAATGTCAGCTACGAATGGTGCCATCATTTTTCAACATTGTCCCTATTAGAGCAACACATTTGCGCCAACGCGAAACAAGGTTTTTCATGTTGTCGGCGAAGAATTGTACTGTTCGGGACACCATTGTCGAACTGTTGGTTCCACCTCTGCGTCACAACTGTAACATTAGCCCTTAAGGTGATCCTTAAGTGTGGGGAAGAGCCAAAATTCGCAGGGCGCAAGATGCGGACTATAGGCGGGATGAGGCAGAATGTCAACAACACTTTGCTAACATATGGGACAACTTTGGACATTTTGGTGAGGGAGAGGACATGTGGTGGTACTCCATCGATTGACGCTTAGTCTTCCGATCTTAATGGTGAATCCACGTCTCGTCGACGGCGATGAATGTTTCTGGGCGCACAACTTTCCGCAGTCAGATATTCAATTACAGTCTACTGTTTCAACCGGACGTCACCACTGGATGCAATGAATTGGCCCATTATTCTAGAACAAGAAGAGATAGAAAGGTGAAACAAGTGACATTCTCTACCTTAAACATCAGTGCATTAATATAAACAGTTCAGAATGTTTGCAGTAATATTGCCTAAGTAGTGGGCTTGGAGGCATCGCTTTCTGAACGTGAAACTATTTAGATCAAAGAGTCTTTCCCTCTTTCTTACCAAGAGTGTTAATAGAGAAGATGGAACAAATTCTTGGGACACTGAAATCGATTTAAAAAAAAAAAGAAAAACCGATTTTCGATATATTTTACCGTTTTTGCTCTGATATCTGTCAACAGACGGACAACGCCATTTTGTGAGACACCTGGCACTCATGCGTAGCGTCGTTTGCAAATCTAAAAGGCAACACAACAACTTGAAAACAGTGAAATCATTCGTCTGAACATTTGTTTCTCATTTGAATTTCATGCATCATTGTTGATGTGTATGTATTGGTGATTTTCGAAGATTTTTTTTCTAGGGGACCCTCAATGCACGGGAAATGAAAGGTAGTACTGGGAAAATACTGATAGTACAGATTGAATGTGATCGAAGACAGAGATGGGTAATTTTCCTAATCCTCGCTCAGTCACTCTCAATTAAATCCCTCACACTCAATCGACTCACACTCCAACTCGCTCACACTCACCCTTATTCCGATTCACACTTAAATATTGTTGATGCCCTCACCCTCATCGATCAAAATGAGGGCGAGAGCTGTCCTCTTGAGGGCAAAAACGAATGAGTGTGGGGTATGGCAACAGGGTAGAGTAGGAATTTTGCCTCGTATCATCTCTGATCTCGTCACTGTTTATGTGCTATAATAAATTTTATTGAACTTATATCATAACGGTTTGAATTGTTTGTCCTCATAATTCCATATTCAAGTGTTTATTTTTGAATTGAGTTAAATTCAAATGTTTATTTTTGAATTGAGTTAAATTCAATTGTTTAGTTTTGAATTGAGTTAAATTCAAGTGTTTATTTTTGAATTGAGTTAAATTCAAGTCTTTATTTTTGAATTGAGTTAAATTCAAGTACAGTAGAGCGTCGATTATCCGAACGTCGGTCAACCGAACGACCGCTTAACCGAACTGTGTACTCGCTCGCACCTGTTACTCTCTCACCCTACCGTCCATCATCCCCCTCACTCCCAAACCAAGTTTCCCACAGTAGTCGCCGCACTGAGCCACCGCTCGCGGAACATTGCTTCTAATGGGGCCTTCATAAGGCGCTGCTGACCGGCCAAGCCGCCAGTCGCTGTGTTCCAACAATCAGCACACTTCTTTTTATGAATAAATTTACTGTACAGTACTTCTTTTTGGCAAATAAACATGTACAGTTCGATTATCCGAACAAATCAGTTTTCCGAACACCCATGTCCCCCAATTACTTCGGATAATCGACGCTCTACTGTATTTAATTTTGAATTGAGTTAAATTTCAAGTGTTTAATTTTGAATTGAGTTAAATTCAAGTGTTTATTTTTGAATTGAGTTAAATTCAAGTGTTTATTTTTACATTGAGTTAAATTCAAGTGCTTATTTTTGAATTGAGTTAAAGTTTGTAAAATAGCTAACTCTGCACCGTATAATGAAGTATTATATTCGATTTCAAGAGGATTCGAGTCCCTATGTGAACTCATGTGGTTTGGCTACCACGTTAGACTGTAGATAGTCTCATATATTCTCGGTACTGAAAGAGACGCCAACCAATCCAAGAGGCGATTTATTACCCTCCTTGAAATTAATCATATGGCACACAAGACAGGAGCTCTTGTTTCAGTTCCCGGTGAGCTCACAGAGTTTTCAGTACCATAATGCAATTCTGAAATTATATACATTAAGAGGTACCTGATTTTGACCTAAAGAAAGAGCTCCCTTATCTTTGGTGTGGAGGACCTGGTTCGACTCTCGGCGGAAGCTCATGTGGTTCGGATCCCACGTTAAGGTCCACGTTTCATATAGACTGGCTGCTGAAAGGGATGCTAAATTTAAATCAAAATTATTGTGAAAAAAGGAGAAAAATGTTTTTCCTTGTAAGTGCTCTGGCTAACCACCTGGCTGGCTATAGCATCTACTTTAATGTCAGAAATTTTATTGCGTTTTCATAATTTCTAATTATTGCACTACGTATATAATTATTACTAATTTAATTTCTTTTTCAAGCTATTTGATTGAGAGCCAGGCACTCGAAAGAATGCATACATTTTTCTCATTCTCAGGTTCATCGCTTAGAATCAAACGCTTTCTTGTAAGAAGTTAATATTTTCAACACTGTGTGGCGCTGGGTGTCTCTTTCACAGCACACGCTATTACTAACTACAGCTTTCCTTTTAACACAGCGAGGCAATCCTTCGCATTCAGCTCTTAGATATATAAATGCTCCATGCTCCGCCTCGACTCTGCTATACATGTCAAGTCTAAAGAAGTCAACAACACCGTGATGCGACAGATTTACCACCGAAAAGAGACAAGACAAGAAAAACGAAAAAAAAGCAACAAGAAAGGAAAAAAAACGCGTATAGAAGCACACAAACAAAACACGATCACGTCGCGTCACAGCAAAATCCTATCCGATCCTGAAGAAGACAAAACGAAAAAACAAGATCCATTTTCTCTGTTCTCAGTAGCGAAAAGTAACTACATTAGCAACGAGACATTTGAAATGTGTTTGAACCTTACTTTACTACTAGTAGTGACATCTGTAGGATTAAATATCCTTGAAAAATTATCAAGTTACCTTCCATCTGAACCTCTTCTTTTAATCTTTTTGGAATGCCTTACTTAATTTCCAGCTTTCAGGACCCTTTTATTCTGGTTATACTGTGACATTTTTACTCGGGTTAAAAGTCTCTTGGGAGGGAGGGCAGAAACCCCTCTCTCGACAAAATGATAATTAAAGAATTAAGAGCAGAAGTTACACTATGACTTTCCAGTTTAAGATGATTCCTTTACAAATAAATGTGTTCTTTCTACAATTGGCATTTGATTCATACAATATTATTATTATTGTTGTTAAGTATTTTGCCTTTCGGCAGGTCCCAGGACTAATGAGGATTTTTTTAAATTTTTAGATTTTGGCCTGGAAATGTTTCTTCCACTTTTCTCGATCTTCAGCTTCCACTTTTAACTCCCAATATTTTCTCCCAATAATTTGAAAAATCATCGACCAGCTGTGTTCTTCTTCTTCCTATTCCTCGCTTCCCTTCCATCTTTCCTTCTATGCTGGTGTGAAGAAGACACTTTTTTCGAAAGATGTGTCCTATGCAATTCCCCTTTCTATGAAGACGGTGGCTAGAAGTGTCCTCTTCTCTCCTACCCGTTTTAAAACATTTTCGTTTGTTGCTCTCTCTGTCCATTTTATCTCCTCCATCTTCCTCCAACACCACATTTCGAAGCTCTCTAAATATTTCTTCCGTAATGTCCAAGTCTCTGAACCATACAATCCAATGCTCCATATATAGCACTTGATCAACTTCTTCTTAAGTCCAATATTGAGCCCGCTAGTTAAGAGTGCTCTTTCCTTGTTGAATGCTTCTTTGGGTATGGCAATTCTTGACCTGATCTCTTTGGTGCAGTAAGCGTCTCTCGTCAAAATACTTCCCAGATACTTGAAATTTTAAATCTCTTCAAGTACTCTTTGTTCTACACTGATCCGTAAGGGCGTGTTTCCACGGGATATTCTCATGACTTTCGACTTTTCAATGTTGATTTCCATTCCATACAGTTTTCCAGGTGTCAACTATTTTGTCAATCATCTCCTGTAGTCCTCCTTCGGTTTTAGCTATTATAACCGTATCATCTGCAAGGGCGTGTTTCCACGGAATATTCTCATGACTTTCGACTTTTCAATGTTAATTTCCATTCCATACAGTTATCCAATGTCAACTATTTTGTCAATCATCTCCTGTAGTCCTCCTTCGGTTTTAGCTATTATAACCGTATCATCTGCATACTTGATTTTGTTAATGAGCTGCCTTCCAATTTTGAAATTTCAAATTACCATTAATACTTCCTTCATTAAACATTCACTGTAAATGTTGAATAATTCATACAATATACATGCATAAAATTATTATATTACCATTATTTCGATATTAGTACAGCGTTCTTACAAAATTTATTACAGTGATTCTAGTTACCTTTGTAATTTGGTACTTTTTTTCTCTCTTTCCGCACGTTACGTTTAAGGTTGGTTTAAAGGGACAGGTTTTACCGATAGATGTCACTACAGTCTTCGTATCTTTCTCATGTATTTTTTTTTTTACCTTTCACGAAAATTAACGATTTCTCTTATGAATTTCAGCCTAGAGACTTCAAATTTTTAGAGAGGGAACTTCATAACCTATCGAAGGCAACAATCCTTGCCGATTTTTTTATTCAGAATTTTCTTCATTGTTGAAATGGCTTGATTTTTGAAATGGATATCCAAACCTTTAACAATATAACTGTTTCAACAATGAAGAAGAGTTTAAAAAAAAATCGACACGGATTGTTGCCTTCGATACATTATGAAGTTCCTTCTCTAAAAATCTGAAGTCCCTAGGCTGAAATTTGTAAGATAAATTGTTAATTTTCGTGAAAGGTATGAAATACATGAGAGAGATACGAAGACTGTAGTGATATCTACCGGCAAAGATTGTCCCTATACACCAACCTTAAAGATACCGCTAGAAATATTGGGCAAAACTGTAATTCTTTCAGTATTTTCCTATTATTACACAAAGAATTTGTACAATGTTATGACATTGCCTTTGTTAGGTACAAACTTGCACGAGAAAAATAGCTTTATATAAATTATTAGAACCCCTTTTCGCCTTCAAATATGCATGGGAGAAGAATTTGGGCTTAAACGGTGTCGGTAGTGTCAATACTCATCTCTGCGACCCAGAAAACTATAGATTAAACACTAACGTCAATCGTTCCCGATTACGTTTGTAGGTGTGTTGTTTGCCACGGTTTCGTTTGCCACAACTCGATTTTGGTGTTGTTTGCCACAGTTTCGTTTGCCACAACTCGATTTTGGTGTTGTTTGCCACAGTTTCGTTTGCCACAACTCTATTTTGGTGTTGTTTGCCACAGTTTCGTTTGCCACAACTCGATTTTGGTGTTGTTTGCCACGATTTTGTCAGTATTTTAATTGCCGTTTATCAGATCTTATTATCGTAGAGATTCACACACATTGATGTAAAAGGTAAGGGTTGCCAGGTACCTCTATTTTTCATCTCCTTTGAATAAGTGTAAAGTTTTTTATCGCTTTTCGGGTGAGAGAGGTTTCATTAGCCTTGTTGCTGAAAAAGAATATTAAGCTCCAAACAAACACAAAACATCATTAATATCAAAAGAATTTCGCACATTGATATAATTGCCTTTTTCTTTTTTAATTCATAATTCTTAATATTACCTTATGTTATATAATTTCATATTTTTCCGTTATGCTATGTGACTAAAGGACTGGGTTTTGGGTACTTAAGAAAAATGAAGTGAGACATTTCAGTTTTACGTCCCACTTTTATGTCATTTAGGCTAAAGGAGACGATGATGATGAGAATGAATGAAGAATGTTATACATTTAAGTAATGTATACCCTATATATAATAGTTCTGGCAGTCACAAGAATAGCAGAAATTACAAAAAAGCCAATCGTAACAAAGGTATACATGCTAACTTACAAAGTTCAAGACCAAGAGTGCCGATTTCCCTGTAACTTTGGGACGGGGCCTATTCATAAAGAAAATACATGTAACAATTAGGGATGGCCAAACCGGTTTTTATAAAAACCGATAACCAGTTTCTATAAAAACCGAAACCCGAGAAACCGAAATTTCTGTTTTCTCCAAAACCGGTTCGGTTTTCACCGAAACTGGTTTCGGTGAAAACTTTTCGAAAGCACATAAAACTATTTCTGTGGAAATGGATTCGGTTTCCGGAGAACAACGAAACACCATTCTGGTCAGAAATAGAACACATCTTGAAAAAAAACCGGAATCGGTTTTTGAAGAAATCCGAAACCGGATCAGGTGAAAACCGAACTAGTTTTGGAGAAACCAATAATCGGTTTTGAAGAAAACCGAAACCGGTTTCGGTGAAAAACCGAAATCGGTTTTTGAAACTTTTCAAAAGCCGGTTTCGGTTTTCCTGAAAACCGAAAACCGAAATACCGGTTTCTGTGCCCACCACTAGTAACAATACATTTAACAATAAAAATACATATAAAAATATATATTCATAAAAATACGTGGGGCCCCACATAAGCTTTAGGGGACCGGCCCCCCTCGGCCCCCCAGGATCGGCACCCTTGCTCAAGACTGATCACCAGGCCGGTAGCCAGCTCAAAAATGTAGGGGGGGCTGAAGTTAGGGGGTAACCGATCCAACCATATTATAGTTCATCACCTTTGCAAGCCAACCGTGAAAATTTTAGGGGGGTTCGGCCCCCCTAGACCCCCTGGATACGGGCCTGCTGATCACATATATCCCTTCTACTAATTCTAACTCACTTCTAATATCTACAACAGTCTTTCTGTAGAGTTCCTAGATGCATGACATAAAGTAATGACTGTAACATCACATTACATTTGGTACATACTCCTATGCAGCTCCTATTAGAACCTTGTCCTGTGAATTCTGTACAAACTGCACGTGGTTCAGTAAGAAATATATAAATCCCAACTAAAATGCTGGTATTAACTACTGAAATTTGTGTCCAATGCAGCGCCGTAACTTAGATTTTTTTTTCTGGAGGGGCAAGCATTGATATTTGGGTCCCCTAGGAAAAGTTATTTTGGGCCCTCCCACAAAATTCGAAAATAGGCTCCTTCTTTCCAGTTTTCTCTTACTCTTTGTGGGCCCTCCCGCACGCCAAGGTCTTCAGGGCCGTTAGTTACGCCCCTGGCCCCGTTCCCTACATGACAAGTTAATTAAGGAGGCAACATGGACAAATCTCAAAGCCATGCGAATAAATATTATTTCTAGGGCCCCTAGTAGTAGATCTTTGTTTACTGAAATGGGCCCACGACTCATTTTTGTTTTATTTATCTTTTGCATGCTGTTTTGTTTATGTAATGTAGTGAACCTATTTGATGCTTCATTTATAATTTCATGTTCGCATAGTATATGGAGTAAGAAAACTTTGTCTTAAAGTGGGCCCTCCTCGAAAAGCGGAGAGCTTCCCTCGAGGGGTAGTTGCCCCCTGGCCTCCCCACAAGTTACGGCCCTGGTACAAAGCTCAAGCTTCTCAAACATTTTCTCAGCTCATCATGTACTTTCAGATGATAAGGTATTGACTATATCCTATCCTCAAGTCTTATATACATTACTTTTCTTTTCTTCTGAGCAATGCTCTGCATTTCCATTCTTCTGAAAACGTGAAAATTAAACATGGCACCTTCCTTCTGTAAATATAGTACTGTAAACTGAACACTTTTGGGCAACAGTAGATGGGATAGTGTATGTAATTGCGTTTTTTAAATCCGGATTTGAGGACTGATTCGAATAAAAATATGTTTGAACAGACCCGTATCTACGGTGGTCTATGGGGACCACTCACCCTAAATTGTTACTGCCCCCCTAAAAGTTTCACGGTAGGCTTCCAAATGCACTATAATATGGTGATGGTCTATAATATGGTTGGATCAGGAACCCCCTAACTTCTACCTGGTCCCTCTATACAGGCCCGTATCCAAGGGGGGTCTAGGGGGATCTCTAATTGTGCTTTCCAGACAAATATTAGGATTTTGAAATCAATGGAACTACAGTATTTTTTTAAACATATTTATCAAAGATGCCATCACTAGAAAAATGGCCTCAAAGTTGAGTTCTTTGATATCAAATGGTTTCTAATTTAACGATAATTTATTAAACTATCTCTCACCTGAAACAACAATCATTAGCAGGGTAACGAAAACTCTGAGTGCAATGTAAAGTTCAGGCAACACACTATGACAACACGCTATTTTGTCCGCATATTTTTTCTCACGCGCTACCCTAGGCAACCGTTTAAGTTGGTCACAAGGAAGCAGGTAAGGTTAGAATTATGTCGAAGTTGCACCAAACAAGTGTGACGTATTATCATGGGGTTCAAGGTGGAACAAAACGAGCCCTGTGGTGCATCTAACCCCCTTCGCTCGCTGACGCTCGCTCAGCTGTTTCTTATCATAAGTAAATCATTTTTTTAATCAATAAAGTTGTATGTGCAAAGATTTTTCCCTTCCTAGTGCGTCCGGCACTTCCCCTTTTCTAACTCCTCACTATCTCTACAACCCTTCGTTTCACGAGGGCCCCACTTCTTCCTCTCCTTGGTTTATAACGTCATTGTTTATAAGAGCTATCACAAAACTCTAGGTAGATGCTGAGAAAAGTACAATTTATACATTATATGTTACGCACAAGTTAAAATGAGTATTATTTTCATATTATTTTAATGGAAAAAAGTGTTTTGAAAATTTTCAAAAAGAAACTTTCCTTGGTCCGGGTTCGAGTCCACGCCAAAATCGATTTTCATTATTAGCCCGCTTGCTAGCACGCTCGGCTACAAGAACCGACACAATCAGGTGATTGCTTCGTTCTATATGTATGCTACATGGCGAGAAACGGATAACTCCAACCAATCAGAACCATTTATTTAGTTCCAATGGCTAGGGTCGGGCGTGATTAAAACATGTGCGTTTCATCATGAAGCGCTCCATTTCTATCCGCTCAGAAAACAAATGACAACCGTGCGCTATTCAGCGCTTCGTGACTTTTAACCACAAATACAACAGATGAATGTCGTGCAACATTTAGTGCTGCCAATTTATAGAACAGGAATGGCTGGTGTTTCAAATGTCCTGTTCTTTATGAGACACCCTTTATCAGTTATTACTTACAACAACAACATTTTGATAAAAGTGCCTTTTTTTTTGGACGATTTTCTTGGAAAACTACGTATGACAATATACCCTCAAAAGTGTCTTATGTCGTTCAGGTCATTGCAATCTATCAATCGATATATATACCCTATCTTTGGTCAAGATTATAATGTAGTTTAAATAAATATTTAAAGGTTAACCATAATTTAGGGCTATACTTCATGAACCATATTATGCTTTGTCATCTTGCTAGTATCATAATAAAACGCTTGATTCAGTGTTGCCAAAACGTTGACACAAAAAGTGACTAAACGAAGCAGGTTGAGGACTTCCCACTAAATAAAATATTCGTGGGAGTAAACGTCTACCTGCACTGTTTTAAGTTTCAGATAATATCTATAGTATAATGTGTGTGTGTGTGTATGTGTGTGTGTGTGTGTGTGTGTGTGTGTGTGTGTGTGTGTGTGTGTGTGTGTGTGTGTGTGTGTGTGTGTGTGTGTGTGTGTGTGTGTGTGTGTGTGTGTGTGTAGGAGGTCTACCATCAATCTCAAGATCTGCCCTTTTCTGTTGTTGACTGGCAAACTTGCTTTCACAAGTATGTTAATCATAATGCTCTAGTCATACTCAGGGGCGGATCCAGGACGGACTTCTGGAGGTAGGGGCGGTGGGTTGCAATAGTGCTACTTAGAGCTACTTTTAAGAGCAGTAAACTCTGGGATGAGTTTTATTTATACAGAAAATAAGAAACTTTCCTCTTCAGGGGGTCGATCTTCCAGATCGTACCCCTTGGATCTGCCCCATGTCATACTTAAATTATAGTGATAAGAATAAGTCTTAATTAGAACTCATTCTTCTACAGATAACGATAGGTATCAGAAATGCATATTGAAGGTCGGTCTTAGGAGATGCGAAGTCCGTAGAGGAAAAATTTTGGTCGACCACAGGGTGTAGCCAACTTGTACCAAGGTTTGTGGAATCATAAATATAGAAATGTCTATTACACGCTACCGCGGAACCCAATTGGGAAAAATTCTTCCAAATAAATTAACAATTAATTCTAACTCGTCGTTGCTTGCACTGATCAAAATAAAAAAAATAAATTAAAATAAACGTATATCAAAAGTATTTCGATCTAAAAGTACTCGATTGCAGGACAAGCTACTAGTAAGTAGCTCAAAAGTAGCTAGATTTCTAAAAGAGAACACCAAATCATCATGTAAAAATAAAAGAAGAAAAGATACTTTTTTAAAAATCTGTCTTAAAAGTCGAATCTCCTATATTTTGCGACTTTCCTTCCAAATTGGCAACACTGGCTTGATTTTGGTATACTGAAGTCTCAGTTTCATCTTACCAATAGGTGGCGTAGTCATCGTAAATCACCAATTTTAAGGTTTACAAAAAATTATTCTCAGATATTACACATGAGGATATATACCTGCTTATAATCATTTTGTTCTGCTTTCTGAGATCTAGCCGAGCACTCAGAAATTTTTGTTGGGAGGATTCCAACGCTACAAGCCACTACGTATATAGTGCTGAACAGGCCCGAAACCAACCACAGAGGTTTGGGGGGCCAGGAATATGTTAGGGAGGCCAAGTCATTAAAAATTCTCTTATACATATCTAAATTGTGCTTTTCGTATTGAGGTCTGGAGGGGCCCATGAAAAGTTTAGGGAGGACCAGGCCCCCCCAGCCCCCATCTGGTTGCGGGCCTGGTGTTGAACAGATATTATTCTGCATCCGAAAAGACAATAAGTAATTTTAAAATAGTTGGCTGCTTCCATGTATATTTTCAGAAAAAAATGATTATTTTTATAAGAGAAAGCATATAGATGTGTAAGATTAAATTTTCATTCTACATCAATCATTACATCAAACATAAGAATAGTTTTATTGAAAAAGGGTATAAGTGTAAGAAGTGGCCACGGTGACTCAGTGTTAGAGCGTTCATCTTTGGTACTTGGGGTCCTTGGTTCGATCCCATGTCGTGCCAAGTGGACTTTCTGATAGACAAACATTGTGTGCATGGGTTTTCTCCCGTTTCCTCCCACTTTATTCACTCCAGCATTTTGTTCATTCCTCATCATCACCGTCTCCTTTAGTCTAGTCCGACGTAGAACTTAAAGATTTCATTTCATTTTTTTGTACAAATGTATGTTAAGTTACTAAGTTTTGGGGGGGTCATCACCAGGAGGACAGTCCTAGGTACGCCCCTGGGTAGATATCTCACTTTTGGACATTTATTTTTCGTTTAACGTTAATAAAATATTATAGAGTTATCTTTGTGTGTGTGTGTTTTCAAATATATTTTTAGGACACAAGTTACAAAAGAAACGAATAAAGAAAGGTAACTTTTATATTTTAGTCTTCGTTTTTTACCTCTACATTTGCTACAGATGTTAATTTACTTTGTTCGTAAACGCAGTTAGGTGGTGCTGCCACCTAGAGGCGTGATTTTTCGCTCACAAAAGCGAAAACCAGGCTGTCACCAGATTTGGCAGCTTACTTGACACCTGTTTGCCCTCATCTCATCTTGAAAATCCACTAAATTTACCCATCACATTAATTGCAGACTCACTCACGAGATGGCACAGCTGTTCTCGTGCGCTAATCTCACAACTTGTAACGTGCACAGAATGAGTTGTGATTCCCTCTCGCGTCAGACAGTTGTTATACAGATAAAGGAACTTTGTTAGGCAGATTTCATTTCGAAATATTTTTACGTTGTCTTCATTAGTTCTAAAGGAAGTTCAAAATCACACTTGACTTTATCATAGTTAATTCAAGCTACAAAAAGTTATATTTTTCGTAGAAGTTGAAAGACAAATTGACAGAATAGTATACGAATTTTCGGTACAGTGTTGCCACAGTTGGTACAATTGTACCAAATTCAGTTCTTTTTGTCATTCAACTGCCCTTTGGTACCACGCTGGCATTTTCAGCCTCTTTCGTGAAAAAATTGGTACAATTATACCTAATTCAGCACTATTTAGCAAATACTTGTGACATTTTCAAAAGTACCAGTTCTATTATCCTCCTTCGGTCGTAAAATAAGCAAGAATAAGGTGCAATAATTTATATTTTAACACACGAACTCGGAGATGATTCACTTGTTCCTCGTTTTATATATATATTTTCATATATGACCATAATAGAGTTTTGGTTTATTGGTCACTTTGAAATAGAGGCCCGTTTGGTTTCCT
Source organism: Thermobia domestica (assembly GCF_964235325.1). Taxonomy (NCBI): domain Eukaryota; kingdom Metazoa; phylum Arthropoda; class Insecta; order Zygentoma; family Lepismatidae; genus Thermobia; species Thermobia domestica. The sequence continues at coordinate 4,739,195 of NC_137471.1, forward strand.
TACAATACATACCGAAGATGGTAACTGTTTTCCCTTTTAATTTGCGACCTCTTTTATATTCCCTACATCCGAGAAAAGTTTCATCTACTTCCGGGGTTGTTCGGGGTTCTCTTATTTGGATGTTTCTAGAAAGTATCGAAGAGAGTACTTTTTTGATTTTGACTCTTGGAGGGGGGAGAGGAGTGTTCTAGAACAGGGGCGTCGTTTAGGAAGGGCAGGGAGGGGCAATTCCCCCCCCCGAGTTTGAGATTTCTATAGATTTTATCAATAAAATAGTAGTAAATCAGTGAAATACGCGAAAGTTTACTTATATCAAGGGGTTTTGCCCCCCCCTAAGCAAAATCTGAAATGACGCTCCTGTTCTAGAACTTCACCTCTTTTAGTTTCGTGTTATAAAGCCATGTATTACATTGGTATAAAATAATGAATTCAGCCCTTTTTGTTTCAATTTGGTACTACTTATTTTTCAGCCCACTTCAGAGCTAAGACGGTGGCAACACTGTTTCAGTATCTTCCTGGTTCAACCTAAACGTAACATAATGACAACTAAAGACTAAAATATCGCATATTATTTACTTAAAAAAAAAAGTATCAAATTCAGTGATATCAAAGTGGAACCTTACGAACTTCTATCGCGAAAGGGAGACGTTCCAATTTTGCTCGTAAATTTCCCACACACTGACTAATTACAAAATTTATAAAATATGAAAATTGAAAATATTAATAAAATTCAGTAAAACATTGTAGCACAAAAGCCTGATGGAAATATTTATTTCTGACAACAAAATGAGTTTGTTTTCATCAACAATTTCAATAGTCTCTATTAAATAGGGAAATACTTATTGGGAATTTAGAAGTTCGGAATTTACGAATAAGTCACTCAAATATTGAAGAAAGTAAATGACATTTAAACTAGACAAAAACTTCATTCTCCAGTTAATTTTGGGTAGAACGTTTCAGATATTGGCTGTTTCTCGATTGATAATTTCCATTTTTTCCGTTTATGATTCTATTTTAAACTTCAGAGTACAATTTACGTTCTTTGTTGCTTTTTTTTTTTTTTAGATTCACAAATTCTTGTATAAATCACTTTCACACTTGCACTTTACAACAGGTCCGTATCCACGGGGGGCTATAGGAGGCCAGTTCCCCCCGTAACTTTTTACTGGCCGCCCCTAAAATTTTCAGGATAGGTTTCCAATGAACTATAATATGGTTGTATCTGCCTCCTAACTTCTACCGGCCTCCCTATGATTTTGGGCTGGCTATGGGAGTGCTATACAATAACAAAATTTGACAATTAACACTGATTTGACGTTTATTGAAGTGTCACTAGGCAACTTCCGCTCATAGAGCATTTTGTTGTTGTACATGAAATAAATATATGAAAAATCCCATATATGCTTCCAATTTTGAGGAAAATTCCCTGTATCCCTATTTGAAAATTACGGTCAAAAAAATCCACAAAATGGGATTTTTTTCTCACACGGGTTGGCACCACTGACAAACTTCCCTTTTTTTTCTTGAAATTGAAATTCTTCATGGTTTTCGATTTCAGGCACATAAAATTGATTTTTTAAAAAGAAGGGTTCAGAGAACATAAAGAAAATGAAATAGGGAAGGGCTGTAAATAGGAGCGGCGAAACTGGATCTTCCCTGGAAGAACTAATAAGCCCTGTGCGCAGAAGCGTATTTAGGGGGGCGGGTAGCTATCGGGCTCAAGCCCCTCCTGAAGTAAATTTGTTATATACACGCCTTCATTAAAATTTGTCGGCACACAAGAGGAAAAATATAAGTGCTTATTCGCGTCTTATACATAACCCCCTTCCGAAACAAAATGCTAAATACGCCACTGCCTATGCGAATCGAATTTCATAACTTCAAAAGAATTTCCCCTTGTAGATGTCTCACCTAATTGCCAATGAGACGAGATGATATATATTCAAATTCGAGACGACACGATAAACGTAATTCTGGTTTCAATTTCGAAACAAGATAAGAAATTAAGTGAGTAGTACTATTTCACACAAGTTGGATCTCAAAGACTGTCTTTGTGTTACATGATTCATAATATTAAACACTATAAATTGATAAAGTGATTGGACGAACACAATGAAAAACATTTGTCAACACAGAAAAATCTATTATCCGGACAGAGCTAGGCTATATTGTACAAATATACGGAATCCTTATGTTTACTACGGAAATCAGTACGGAGCATACGTTATCCACATGCTACATACTATTTCCGCTTAGATGTTACAGTATGAAGTTGCAAGATGTATAACATCTAACAGTGTTCCGTATAATACATACATATATGTATGTTACGTACGTCAGCTGTATGTTGCATACGTCCATGTGTATGTGATATCCTGACCGCCTATATACAGTTCTTTCTTCATGCAGAAAGTTCGGAACACATACGAAAAGTACGTTTAAAATTTACTTTTTAAGTTATACGTTAGCTGTACGGTAAGTCCAAAAACTACAGGATTTACACATGTAACCTACGTTTTTACGTACCCACATACGTTTATTTCTTCTCAGTGAACACTTAAAGATTCACAAGTCTTTACACAATATATATTTCAACAACAAATCTGCTTTAAGTTTTGTTATATCATTTTCTTTGTGAACCTCTTGCGACGTGGAGGGACTCTCATAACTTCTAGCTGAAATCAAGAAAAGAAAAACAGAGCATATATTTACAAAACATGACTACAAAAATTGGTCCAATCGAGACGAGACGAGACGAGCTATCTGTAATTGAGAATAGTCGAGAATTTTACAAGTGTTTTCCAGACGAAACCTTATGTCTCGTCTCGTTGGAAATACTACACTGAGAAAAATCCGTTCTCCGGACAGCGGTATATTGTACAAATATACGGAATCCTCTTGCTTACTGCAAAATCAGTACGGAGCATACGTTATCCGTATCCTACATAGGCACTCCCTTTAGATGTTACGTCATGCCGTTGCAGGATGACTGACATCTAACAGTTTTCTGTATATCACGTGCATATACTTATGTTACATTCCTCAGTTATATGTTATATAAGTCCCATTTGTATGTGAAATCCTGACCGCCTACATTGTTTCATATGGAAAGTATATATAGATGGAACACTTATACAGAAAGTATTATAAAACACGCGTTTTCAGTTTTTACGTCTACTGTACGTTAAGCCCAAAAACTACAGGAATTACGCATGTAACCTACCTTTTTAAGTACGCCACCTACAATCTTTTTCCTCAGTATAGTTCACTAACGAATAAAGGTGACTACTGGAAGTAATAAATGAAATGAAATCTTTTAAGTTTTACGTCCCACGATTATGCCGGCTAAGCTAAAGGAGATGGTGATGATGAGAAGTGAATGAAATGGTGGAATGAAGAAAGTGGGAGGAAACGGGAAAACCCCGAGGAAACCCACGAACACCGTGTTTGTCCACCACAAAGTTCCCTTGGAAGTAAATGATTGTGTAAGAACCAGTACAATTAGAATATGAAAGAAAACGGGAGAACCCCGGAAAAAACCACTGTCTCGACGTTATTTACAACAAACATACATTTAACAGGGTGAGCACGAACCACGTTATGAATCGGACGAGGGTGAGCACCAAATGTGAGCGTTCGCTCACTGAGTTATTGTGACATATTGGAATTTAACGTTCTTCTTGTGCTATAAGATGAGGACTTTTTGCTTGAACTGCGACATAGTGTCCCCAGCGGGGATTGAACATAGAACCATACAAAGCATTAGCGTTAACCAGTTGGCGTCGAAAATACACACAAATGAACTTTTTACAGCAGTCGTTTTAAACTAAGTTCTCTGTGAAGTCTTAATACTATCATTCCCAGTAAACCACACAGAGAGAACAAGGAGCAGGAATAAAATGTAAAATGAAAAAAAGTGAAATATTTTAGTTTAATGTCCCACGTTATGCTCTGTAGACTGAATGAGACACATGATTAAGGCAAGTGAATGATAATGGAACAATTGATGGAATGAGAAAGTGGGAGGAAACGGGAGTAACCCAAGAAAATCCACGAACACTATGTTATCCACCACAAACTTACTTGGTCGGGGATAGAACCAGGGACCCCATGCACCAGAGGTAAGCTCATGTATCCTTTAAACGGTGTACGATATCTAAAACAAAATCATTAGAGTTATTTTAATATCCTAACAACATGAGTTACGTGAATGTACTGTATTATTAACCAAAATCACAATTAATTATTCAAAATGACCATGATTAACATGGAAACTGTCCTTAAATCTTTGTGGCTACTCATCAATTGTATTACGCAACACGTCAACTGGAAAATCTGGAGCTGCCTTTCGAAGAGACCGCTTTAAAGTTTCAATATTGGGAGGTATCTTCTTGTAAGCCATCTCCTGAAGCTTGGACCACAATTTGTAGTCAAAAAGAGTTTGGATCCGGATTTGCAAAAGGCCAATCTGTAGTGGAAATATAGTGCGAAACATTTGCCTCTAGTCACTGCTGGGTTATTTGTGCCTTGTATACTGATACTGCCAAGTCTTGGTGGAAGCTCCAGTTCTGTCCATGGAAGAGGGTGTTAGTGAGATTCGTGACTAGTCTCTCAAGCACTGTCTTCTGGTACACTTCGGCTGAAGTTTTAACCCTCTCTTAACAGAAATCCCCTCCCCGATCCTTGGAGCCTTTTCACCAGTTTTCACCAGATCCTTGAGCATTGAAAGTCTCCACAACACTAAAAATCTTTTTCATCAGTGAAAAGAATTTGACGGTGTACATTTGATGCGTAACACTTAAGCAATCGCTTTGCTTTTAGAACCCTCTGGCTCTTCAATTCATCTGTCAGGAGATGTCCTTTGTATTGTTTGTAAGATTGAAGTCGCAGGTCACTACGTAACGTGCGAGACAGACATTTTCGGTATCTTTAGCTCTCGAGCTATAACTGATTGTTTCCTAACTGGATTTCGTCAGACACACGCCGCCACTGCTTTTACAAGTTCCGATGTTCGTACTGTGCGTGGTCTTCCTTGCCGCGGGCGAGCTTTCACAGTTCCAGTCTCAACAAAGCTGGATAGTGCATTAAACGATTTTTTTATTATTAATTTGCAGCTTCTGGAGCGTTTTGAAAATCTCCTCCGGTAATTTACCTACCTTGTGCAACGCTATCACGACCGCACGATTGCATACTTGCCTCATTCCATCTAGAACACTTACAACTGACAAGAGTGTTGAATTCAGACATGTTCAAGGAGGGTTGAGACCCCCTCGAATATATATGCGCCACCCCTAGAATATCTATACACATGTACTGAAATATTTGGTTTTTCTTTTAATTTTTTTCGGAAATATAAGTCTTAAAGATATTTGTTTTTTTTTTTAAGAAAATTTAATTATTCTTTTTCACAACCTAATTGTTCTAATTAACAAACCGCGTTCTCGTATAAAATCGAAGCTAAATAAAAACTTGGACACAAACGCTTTACAATGTTAGTTAGGGAAAAATGGCAACATGTTGATTATTGCAACCGATCATATATAAAAAAAGATTGGGAGGTGAATCACCAGTGGCATATTTACGATTTTGTTTCGGGAGGGGCTTTGCTAACTTTCGGGGGGGGGGCTTTGCCTGAAAATGTGAAAATTCTGCAAGATATTTCATATACTTTACTATAGTAAGTAAGATTAAACCCGGAAGCCCCTCTAAATACGCCACTGTGAATCACTATAGTAAGGACTTGGTAAACAAAATAAGACAGCCCCGAACAAGGTTCAAATTAGAATTCATTCTTTTCATTCATTCTTCACATACGCATTGAGTAGGTATCGAGACGTGCTGTTTTAAAAGCCTTCTTACAGTGTTAGGACCAAGGGAAGAAGGCAAAAAGTCGAAAAACAGTCTCTCACGTGGAGGTGCAACAGGCCCGTAGCCAGCCCAAAAATGTAGGGGGGGGCGGCTGAATTTAGAGGGGCCCTATCCAACCATATGATAGTTCATCATCATATTATAGTTCATTTGCAAGCCTACTGTGAAAAATTTAGGGGGGCCAGCAAAAAATCAGACCCTGGATACGGGTCTGAGGTCCAATATGACGGTTTTACACACTGGTTTTCAAAGAAATGTGTTTTGTACTTTTTATGCATTCCGGCATTCACCTGGTGGGACTAACTAAATTCTCCTTGCCGGACCAAATCCAGAAATGTTTTTTTTTTGGTGTACCCCTTACATTTTTATTTCCCCCCACTTGTATTAAAATCTGAATTCTACACTGACTGACAATTTTACACTTTTTCAGCTGATCCAGCAATGACTCACGCTCAGTAGCGTAATGCAAAAATGTAGCTCCCCGCAGGATTATTTTTTAGGCCCCCTTCCCATGCCCTTTAACTTCCCACTATATTATGTCCCTGTAGAAGACAATGGTTAAAAAAAATCAAAGGACTGTAATAAAATTACAATTAAAATTAACACTCACCGAAAAAGGCAAAAAAAAAAAAAACTTAACCTTCGAGTGGCAAGATGATTTTTTTAAACTGATGTTGCTAAAATGGGTGAATTTTCACCCAGAGTATATTTTTCTTTTCTAAAGTAAATAATGGATATTCCGTATTCAGCTTACTTTTTGTAGATTATAGTTCTTGGCATTTGCTTCGCGGTGGGCTCCCAAAACCTATGGGCCTCCCCGCACTGCAGGCCCTGCGGGACCCTCAGTTACGCCACTGCTCACGCTTCACTATACTGCTCTTGACGTCTCTCGTTTTAGTCTGGAGGATCCGTAACAAAATCTCAAAGAATCGTGCAATTTATGATACAAGCGTCAAATTTTACACACGGTTTATAGACATGATAAGAAACAATTCTAGGGGTGGAGCCAAAAAATATCACGTGATTTCGTCGAGATAGCCGCCATATTAAAAATGGCCGCTCAGTACATAATAAAATAACATTTAATTGTATTGTTTAACATGTTAATGCATTTTAATTTTTAAATTATAATCTATTTTTCATTTTTATGCTCTTGATAAAGGTCACTTGACACTTGGCGTGGTAAAATGTTGAATTTAAATGTTTAATTTTGATTTATTTATTTATTTTTATTAGTTGTTTTACAGTTATTTTGCCTGCTAATTCTTTCGTCTTTCAGTGTAACTCAAATTTTGTTTTCGACTTATTACAGAACTGAACTGCAGCTAAAATGAAACGAAATTTCAAACTAATAGACAATACTGAGGTTTCCAAACCACGTGGTGAAATCACAAACTGGGACCTTTGTCTCTTTTCCCAAGAAATAACAAAGGAGAGGCTGACCTGACCTGGTGATTTTGCTGGTAAATCATCAAATGAAGCTGCTGGGTATTCAACTGTAGCGGAAAATTTAGTAAAATTTGAAGAAATAGAATCACAACCTTCTGGGTTTAAAATAAGAAGGCTGGATAAAGGACAAAGTATTAAGCAAACATTATTGGATAAAAAGGCAAAATATCATAAAAGCTCCTCTTTGAAATTCAATAAAACTAAATTGAACATAGCAATTGAAAGAAAAAAGAAGAAGAAAGGTGGAAGTCAATATAAGTCAGACGTATCTGTATCAAGTGAGAAAAATACCAGATCAAAGGACTCACTTTCAGTCAGTCAAGGTGGGTGTACATTGTGCTTCTTTTATGACGAGCTAGTGGATGAAAAATCACAGTCATTTCGAAAATCACGAACACTTAAAATAGATAATCGTGTGAGATCATGTGCTTTTACTCTTCAAGACTACAAATTAATTGCAAAGCTAAATGCCCTATATAATCGTCAAAGAGATTTAAAATTAAGATCAGAAGAAGAATACGCTCATACATATGAAAAAACGCATTAGCAGAACTTTTAGTGTACATTGAAAGTATTCTTGATGAAGACGAAATTTCCCCTGTGCTGCAGTTGAGCCATCTCAAGAAACTCTATTGTCAGAAAATTGAACAACTGGGGAGTGACCGAAGTACAGTGCATTCAATGCGGATAAAAGAGAAAATACCTAGTCTTTTCAGAACTTGAGCCCCATGGCGCTGGTCGGGAAGTTTTGCTTGTGAGAAACAGTGATATAGGAGAGAGCCTCAAGAAAGCTTGTTCTCATGATTCTGAGTTAGATGCCATTGTTTTATCTCATGCCGTAAACATAGAAAGACGAGATATTTTTAAACATCCCCAGTTTCAATTTAAACTGTCATTTGAGGATAAGTACCAACAAAACAGTGTACCAACGGCATTGTTAGCTCTTATTGGAATTATATTATATGGTCCTAACATTGAAAACAAAGAGGATTGATTGTATGTCCCAAGTTTGTCTCTCTCTTTCACAGCTTTTATCCTGTAATTGTTTTTAAAAACGTAGAAAAGTTTCACAACATTTAGTCCATTCTCCAAAACAGTGAAACGCCGCTGCCCCTTTTTGTTGGATGTATGATTCGCTCATATACAAGATCAAAACAAATAGTTGATGTGTTGTTTGAATTAGGACTTAGTGTATCTTATGACAGAATTCTCTGCCTCTCAGCAGAATTGGGTAATTATGCTATAATTCATTTCATGGCAGTACATTTGAAGAAAAATGTTTTTACTACAGCTGCAATTGATAATATCGATCATAATCCTTCATCTACTACTTCATTTCATGGAACGGGAATATCACTGTTTCAGCATCCAGATATTGAACATTTGGATGAAGAACAAGTTGAAGAGCGTGTAGTGCACAAATGAAAAAAAGTTGATGAAATTCCCAGAGAGTTACCTCTAGTCAAGCCTATATTTTCCCCAAAGATGAAACACTCTCCACCTAAAATTGAGACGATAGCACCATTAGAAATTGGGAATGCTGAAAATGATAAAGAAAGTGAATGGTGTGAACACGTTTACCGTACTACCGAAAAAGAAGATTCACATCTGACTTTAGATTGCACATGGGCCTCATATCATGCTTCTAAAAAGGAAATGAAAGAAATGAAAGGATATCAAGTTCGAGATGGCGACCTTTATCAGTTTTTCAGTCACGAACATCAATCATTTCCTCCGTCACTGGCAGAGTGCAATGGAGCATTTGGTATGGAGGTAAATCAGACATAGTACCCTGCCTGGAAGAACTTATTTCTAGCAATGAAGAAGATAGTGATGAATCTCATCAAACTGGACCTGATGTTGAAATGATTATTCTTGATGGTGCAGTCATTGTGCACTTTCTGACACCCGAGGCTACAGATTCGTTTGCTGACTATGCCGAAAATTTCATAAACATGATTAGAAATCGATTTAAAGGACAAGTGAAACCTGTTGACGGAGTGTTTGATACCTATAAACAAGATAGCTTGAAGAGTTGTGTTCGTGAGAAGAGAGGAACAGGCATTCGATGAAAAGTTAAAGCGGATAAAACGGTGCCTAAAAACTGGAAAGACTTTCTTCAAGTTGATGAAAACAAAACAGAATTATTTCTTTTATTGGCAAAATTTGTAAGTTTAGCAGAATATCCAGGAAAAGTTGTCGTCACTCAAGGAAACAGAACCCTGCGGATTTAAGTCGAATAATACCATGTTCTCAACATGGAGCAGACGCAAGGATATTTTTACATGCAGCAGATGATATAATAGAAGGGTATCGGAATATACAAGTTTGTAAGGTTGACTCAGATGTGGTTGTGTTGGCAGTCAACCAAGCAGCTAAGTTGGAATGTGATTGTTTGTGGGTATTGTATGGATCAGGAAAACATATGCGTTATATCAATGCTACAGCAATATCAAAGGCACTGGGAAGTGAGAAAAGTTCTGCAATACTTGCTTTTCATGTTTTGACGGTAAGTGACACACATCTAAATTTGCCTGTAAAGGTACAATATTAGCTTGGACAGCCTGCAAAGCTTATGATGAGGTTACGTCGGCATTTCAAGTATTATCAAGTGCTCCAGATATAGAAGCCGTGAAGACAGTGTTTCCAATTGTTGAAAAAATTGTTGTATCGCTATGTGACCTTTGCAGCATAGATAATGATATAAATGTAGTAAGGCAAAAGATGTTTACACGAAAGAATCGTGAGCTTGAGCTTATACCACCAACTCAAGATGCTTTGCTACAGCATTTACTTCGAACAGCTTATCAAGAAGGACAGATTTGGTTAAGATCACTTGAAAAAGAACCTGAACTTCCATCTCCGAGTATTTACGGATGGACAAAAACCGAGGAAGGAAGATGGATACCTCGTTGGATAACAACTCCACTGGTCAGTGAGTCTTCAAGAGAGAGATTGAAATGTAATTGTTCCAAAGTGTGTTCTGGAAAGTGTAGCTGTTTCAAAGCTGACTTGCCATGTACAGCTCTTTGTAGATGTGAAGGATGTGAACGCTGAATATATGTACACGAAGAAAGACTGTAAATTCCAATTTCACTCTCCTTCATGTTTTAACATGAAGTAAAATTCTCAATTTTGTTGCTATGTGATACGTTTTATTGTACAGTTTTGGTATTGCAGAAATATTATATTCAAACTTCAATTTCCACAAGCTCACAAGCTTGACGTGTAAAGTTAGAAAGATAAACTTAAAATACTTAATAGTGCTATGAATTCCATCTCTTAAATCAAGAACAGACCGTCTGATAGTATTTCTAAGCGTATATTTGCAATTAGTGACCTCAAGAACATATATTTTGATACCCATCACTCTATAGTTATGGCATTATATTAAATCTGGTCACATTGGGCGCCATGTTGAAAAATAGCAAACTAAATAAACTAAATAACAAACTAAAATATACAAATGTGTAAATTGTTCATTATTTGGTCAATAGTAATTAAAATAATATTGTCACTTGCACATAAAGAGAAAAATATAAGCTATTTTCAAGAAAAAACACCTTTACGAGATTAGTTTTTCAATATGGCCGCCATTATGACAAGAGCGCCAATTTCGATTGGCTCCACCCCTAATATTGTTGTTTACACATCAATTATTGTGTACTGTAAATTTCATACTTGTATCAAAAAGTGCACGATCATATGACCGATCCTCCAGACTATTTGCAAAGGCAGCCCCAAAAATTAGGGCAGTATTTATGGTAGAAGTTAGGCTATATATAAAACAATTTCTTTCTACCTCTTACAATTTTTCTGTCTATGAAATATTAGTGATAATAGATGTCTCTCGTGATTTCTTCCACTTCCGTGCGGGAAAAGAGAGAATATAAATGAATATAGAACACATTCTAGAGATGCTGAATAGACATATGAAAACCGTTTCTCTGTATATCTTATTGTTTTTGTGGTGTGATACATATCAAAAGACAGACAGACGAACAGATTTAAGCTCGTAGACGTTATATAAGACTGCCATTACTTATACTTTAGCTTGGATGTCTCAGAAAGCACCTGGTCAGTCCACTATTTTTAATTGATAAATTGGGAATAGCTTCTCTTTTTGATCTTACCATCTTTAAGTGATCTTTTATTCTCTAGTTTTCATAAGTAATCAGGGCTGCAGTGGCACCTCTGGTGCATGGCGTTTTTGGTTTTCAAATCCTGCTCCCTCCAAGTGAACTTTGTGGTAGACAACACCGTGCGAGTGGGTTTTCTGTGGATTTTCCTGTGTCCTCCCTCTTTCTTCTTCGTTCCACCATTTCATTCATTTGTCATCATCACTGTCTCCTTTATCCTAGCCGGCATAATCGTGTGACGTAAATCTTAAAGGTTTCATTTCATTTCACAGGAACTGCACAGTAAAAAGTATAAATTAATGCTGTTTTCAGTAGTTTACTTATATACAAACTTCATCACATACATGTAGTATTGGTTATCTACATGATATGTGTTGTATTTTTTGTTCCAGCAAATTCCCTCAAGCCTTTCTTGCTGCTGGTATAGTGACTAGCTATTACACGTAATCCCGAATTCTATTCCCGGTGAGAAAGCATTGAGCCCAACACAATGGCTTGAATTTCACCTTAAACTGTAGGTCTTTGATTCAAATGTGGGTCCGCACCTCGGTGTTGAGGAGGAGCCCTAAACTTCAACAATGAAACGAATAAATTCAATTCCCTCAAGAATAATACCATAGATACCTCATAAAACTTTCATTGTGAATTACCATTTGCTTCCGTCGTTTTAATATTTGTTTCCCACTCATAGTGACAGCGCATAGGTAGTCGCAAACACTCACGCCTTTTTTTTTTTTTTTTTTTTTTTTGTGGGAAGTCCCGAGCACAATTTCCGGTGGGGACAGTCGGTCGAAAAGGTGTAACAGCTTTTTCAGGTTAACCATCTTGAGTGACTTGTTTCTTGAGTTTCCCTCATTCACACCAGGAAAATGCCGGGATGTTACCTAACACACAGATTTCTGGTTGTTTCTTTCCTGCCTCCTACCTCGGATAGTGTGCTCACCAAATGACGCCATCCCTCATACATGACGGACTTAAGGCCACAGCTGCCGATAATATCCAGAAATGGAACAGATAAATAAATTTTCAATTCGCATTCTTCACGAGAAATATACCCGAAGTTAATACAAAACATAATTTATGCAACCCTTATAACATGAGTGCATTACCGGCTGTATAACCGACAGGTTCTATTAAATATATAGGTAGTCCTTTATAAGATGCCTTTTGCTGCAATTCCCACTGCAACAATAAGAAAAAGAACTTCTCGAAAATAATAACATAGGGTCACAAATATGAGAAACCTATTTATTTTTGTAACAAATTGAGTATAAAAGACGGAGTATTTTTAGACAATTTCTTCTCGTTCCTTTTTGCCCCCACGGTAGTGTATATAAAATGTTAGAGAGCGACGCGAAAGCTTAAACTCTCAAACATGAACGTGACGGCTTCGAAGCAACGCATTCATTGTATGGCAAAGAAAAAAAACCGCCTCCCCCGCTTTACCCCTTCAACTCCTCCGCGCGAAGTCCTTGCCAGATATCAAGCGAGCTCAATCGGGGCCATTTCTAGGCTGGTCAGCTCAAACACAGGACGACACTATGGGGGGACCTAAAGAGATTCGAGGAAGGACTGGAACGTGAAGAGAGAAGAGGTCTAGAGGAAAGCTATGAAGAAGGAAGACAAGGCATCGGCAGTGACACCTTTGAACCCTATTTTCGTGCGCATGGCATTCTACCCCAATTTACCCTAAGGTTATATGCTATGAGAGAAAACAACATTTTCTTTATATATATATATATATAACGTGGAAAAATGTCGCTGTAGGCAATGGCACGTGGGAGAACAGAACAGAACAAAGCACAGGAAAAATGCTCAAATTAACCTAAGTCCATAACGACATTTTAACAGGAAATTTGTGTACTAACCAAAACTATTTTAAATATTTATCCTGTTAGTCCGTGTATCCATCCGTCCAAAGGACAAACCATATCTCATAGAGTGTCCGTCTTTCTCTTCTTCCTTTCATCATATTCATGTTCAAGTAGGCAATCGCCTAGAAGCCATATTGTTCCTTGAACCCAGTTTCAATAGGATTTTATTTATTTTTACCCTTTTTATTCTAACCACTAAAATAAGTGTAATTTCTGGTTTTGTTGGTTCAGTCAGTAAGTTGATTTTACATTAAGGATGATTTAAAGGGACAAGTTTTGCCCGTAGATGCCACTACAGTCTTCGTATCTCTGTAGTGTATTTTTTATCTTTGATGAAAATTCACGATTTTTCTTACAAATATCAACCTACAGACTTCAATTTTTCACAGAAGGAATTTCATAACCTATCAAAGACAATCCGTGCCGAATTTTTATTTAGATTTTTCTTCATTGTTCAAACAGTTCCATTGTTAAAGGTTTGGATATCCATTCAAACAATCAAGCCACTTCAACAATGAAGAAAATTCTAAATAAAAATTCGGCATGGATTGTTGCCTTTGATAGATCATGAAGTTTCTTCTCTAAAAATTTGAAATCTGTAGGTTGAAATTTGTAAGAGAAATCGTGAATTTTCATCAAAGATAAAAAATACACTAGAGAGATACGAAGTCTGTAGTGACATCTACGGGCAAAACTTGTCCCTTTAAACTAACCTTAAGAGCTATAGCCTGGATGTTACTCTAAGCATTTGGATACAATATTTATTACAATTCTGTGGAACATTTCTAAAGTTATAATCAACAAGATATATATTGGATACGTAGTGAAAGAAGTTGTTTTACAATACGAGTAGCTTTTACTGTAATTATAACTTTGGGAACAAATTGAAATTCAGGAATTTGAGACTTTAAGGTCACATGAGTTGAGAATCTTCTCGAAATACATATTTCATAAGATAAAGATTGATATTTATTTTCTGTTACGATACTTAAATTAAAGATCATCAGTAAAAAATTAAAGAATTTAAGTTTACAAGTGTTGTTTTTCGAAGGCAGTGTGGAAACATTTGCTGTATTTTCTATGTTAATAGGGTGCTTATGTTTCTTTAGAGGGTCTCGTAGGTGCTATAGTGCGTCCAGTAAGAGAACGTCTCTGAGAGCTCGCAGTGACATTGCCACTACTCGCGTGTCAAGGTTTTTTCGGTGCAACTGTAGTGGCAATTTAATTAATGGTATAAGACAGAGTGATCGTGGTTGGTAACACTGGTATCAAAGTAGGGGCTGCGATGTCCCACCGCATGTGGTAAGAAACGTCAGAGACCATCTCTTGTTGACCGTGCTATAGGTAGTTGGAACTAAGCACAAGTGCTACAGAATAATTGTACTGGGTTCAAAGTGTCACAGAAGGTTGCACATACTCTAATTCGAATATTTAGTTGTTATGAATCTGTGCAAACAAGATATATCGTATAAAAATTCTTAGGACTTGGGTTAAATTTCAAAGTAGGTCGTCCGTTTCTAGCAAAATTTTGAAAAGTTACCGCGAAGAAATGAATTATTTCCTCGTTTGTATGCTTGATTATATGTAAGAAGAGCGGAAGCTGCGTATATTTTTTTTAAAATAAGCGATTATAAACATGAAACTATTTGGCAAGTGGAAGGAACTATTTGGCGCAAAGTTACCGCATGGTTGGATTGTGGGAAAGTAACGAGCATTTGTATTCTGAACATACGCGTAGCTGCAGGTGTACAGAGACTCTCCATTTGGTATCCTTACGTAAAGACGAGAATTTACTCTCTATTAATTTTAACAAAATAGGTCCAAACTTCCCAAACTCTAAGCAACCCGACCGTATCCTACCATGAGCTCCTTCGTGCCTAAGCGATTTGTGTACGCGCCTTTGGCGGGGGAGACCCGGGTTCGATTCCTAGCGGGAGCTCCTGTCGTTCGGATTCCACGTTAATCAGTAGGTCCACGTTTCATATAGCCTTGCTGTCAAAATCAACTCAAAGTATCCCACCATACTTATACATACTTTACTCTATTCTACTGAGGGTATTAATAGAAAAACAAATATGAGGGAGGATCGTGTTACGATGGTGCAGGTCTCTTTGTGTTTACTTAGCTCGTTAAATTCCACATCATTTAGAGAACTGCTCACGCTATAATTTAGCGGTTGTCACAAAAGAATTATAACTAAATTACAGCATGATTTTCACGGGAAAAGTGTTTTAATCTAGGTGAATAACAACATAACTTCTTAAAATATTTAAGATTTATTACATGCTTAGTCTGGTAATATACAACAACATAAGGAGTAATTCATATTATTTGATAGTGTATTCTATAGTTTGACAAATTAGTATAGATTGATTTAACAGATAAAATATGCAGGTAATTACGTTATTGGAGATGAGTGATAAAATGCAAGTATGCGACAACAGATCTTAATCTTGAAAGTTTTACTGTGGGTAGACAGAACATTTTAAAGTACTGCATGACATATCTAATCATGAAATTACTGATGCAATAAGTGCTCATACATACCTTGCTGTAGTCTCGTAACTCTGAGAAACTTTGACGACGCTTCTGATAACTCGCAATCGACGTTCTGCTGATGAATGCCGAGTCTCGAATCTCTCTTTTGAGACCTTGAGGCCCTTTTTTTATTATTTTCGAGGAACACACCCAAACTCGTAACAGTCAGCTCATCCTTTTGCGTCAGATCCCTAAATATGGAAACCTATTGCTCTTTTGCATTCTGATTGGTCCATCTACCACACCCAGGATACATGGCATGACACACATTTATACACGTGAACGGCGTGAACAGTCACAGCCGGAAGAATTCAATGGCATCATTTCTAGACTTATCCATAGATCCTTAACTATTTAACCAATTTCCGCACATTAATGTGGTGTCACATTGTCAAAATCCTGATTAAGCATTGGTATCCTGTATGGTGATTATGTATAACCTTCAACAAGTAAACTTCCTACGAAAATTGCGCAGTAAAAGCAATATCAGTCACCTTCAGAAGTTTTGCGTATTTCCTTTCTCTGTTGCTAGCTGTGACAAGCCAAGAGAAAAAAAAAAAACTGTCTATTAAAATGCCTATTAATCCAAAATAACCTTTTCAATTCCTTCTAGTAAAGAGCAAGGTAACCATATTTTGGACCCAGCGTCACAATCGGAAATTAAGGTTACCATGCCGATATTTCTGGAGTTTCGTTTGTTATAGAAGAATGAGGAGTGTTTGTGGTAAATTTAATACAAGAAGTTGGTAACTGTGCAGAGTTTCAACCACTCGTCACCTACGGCGCTAGTTGTAGGTAAACACAAATGGCGACTCGTTTGGGAAACTGCTCTCGCGAAGAAGCCCTCTCAGTTATTCGATTTCTGTGGGCGAAACATGTAACTGCAGTTGTGGGAAATTCACCGGCAGCAGATAGAGGTTTACGAAGAGACTGTGATAACTCGTCAGCATGTCGCAGAATGGTGTCGAAAGTTTGCGGCTGGTAGAGAAAACGTCACCGACGAGGAGACTTGATATTCCACACAGTAGGGCATCAACAGATTTGAACACAGCTCGCGTACAGGACCTGATTGAGGACAACAGGAGGATCATGTTAACGGCATTTGATGACAAAATTGAGAATGTCGTTCGGAAGCGTTTACTTCCTTCAGGCCGTAGCTTCGCTTCAGAGGAGGGCGTAAAACACTTCGTGACAACGTGGCTCAACACGCAAGAACAGGATTTTTTATCAGGAGGGAATCTTCAAACTCACTGCCATGATGCGATAAATGGCTCAGCCGATATGGAAACTATGTAGAAAAATAACCTAATATATGTACTATCTGTTGCCTGTATTGGTTGTATGAAATAATATATACACGTTTCACTGCAGGCTTTGTAACCTTACTTTTCGATCACTCCTCGTACGGGAACAACAAGAATCTCACCTCTGTACACATAAAATATAGAGCACAGTCAAGAGCGCCGATTTCTCTGTAAATTTGAAGGGGGGGCTATTCAGATGCAGAAGGTATATATATATATATGAGGATTTTAAGATAAATTGCAGTCAAATTATGACAAATATTGTATATTCAAAAAATAATATAGGGGGCCCACATGAGCTTTGGGGGCCGAGGAGGCCCCCACAGGATCGGCGCCCTTGAGCACAGTGATAAAACATTCATCTCTACAATGAGGGTTCCTTTGTTCTTCCCCCAGCCATTATATCAATATTTTGGACATTATATCCGTGTCTTTTCTCCGGGTTCTCTCCTTTCCTTCTATATTCTCATTCCACCAGTTTATCCATTGTTGTTTACTTTTATTATAAATCCGTCTCTTTTACCCCAAATGGCACAACCCTGGGACACGAGTTGCCAACCTCAGAGAACAAATTTATCGATTTTCGTCTTTAAAATTATCGTATATTACAAAAAAAAAATATCATTGTATATTCGTTATGCACATGAAGATCACTGGTGCAAATCCCGGGGTGAATGAGGGGGACATGTCCTCTCCAATCGTGGAACTGAGGGGACTGTCCTCCTCAATAATCTAATTTGAAATTGTTTTTTTTTGGGGGGGAGAAATGTGATTATTTGTGCCCGATTGTCACAAACGAAAATGAGGCGAAATTGATGTCTTCTCAAGTAAGCCTCAAATCTACCCGCCTCCCAATATTGAAGACAACTCTGCTCCCCTGATCCTCCACAATATTGTTTTTCAGCTTCATAAGTACAGAATTTTGAACATCGCTTTTAATAAAATATGGGAAGGTCTTACCAGTCCCCTCACTCCAATGTTGAAGACAGATCTGCACCGCTATTCTGAACAGCATTACTATTTCGACCTCCCCCCCGTCGTAAACGTAATTGAATTTAAAGATTGAATGGAGGGTTGCCATCAGGCCGGTAGCCAGCCCAAAAATGTAGGAGGGGCGGCTGAAGTTAGGGGGGCCTGATCCAACCATATTATAGTTCATCACCATATTATAGTTGATTTGCAAGCCTACCGTGGAAATTTTAGAGGGGGCCAACAAAAATTTAGGAGGGCGCCCCCTAGACCCCCTGGATCCGGGTCTGGTTGTCATTTGCCAATTCCCAAATCGTTATTAATTCATTTTAGCGGAATTGGCTTTCAAAAACCTGTGTGTTTTTTTTTATAAATAATTATTTAATTCACATCAACAATTTATTTGGAGATGCAGAAGCTGTAAATTAGTGTACGTTCTAAAATTATCGTATATTCACTTATTATCGAAAGGGCATTATCATATATAGCATTCGTAATCACAATAAGTTATTATCGTGTGGTTGACAAGCCTGACAGGGGCAGCCTTCATGATTTCATACAGAAATCGTATGAAAGCTTAGATGCAAAAATTAATTTGTTGTTATAGAGCGGAAGTTAACAGTCAGGGAAAATAAATTTTTGATTTAAAACCGTGTATCTAAAACTTTCATTTATAACTGAATTGTTAGAATGTTTAGTTACAATATTCTGAAACACGGAAACACACTCTACAAGAGTTTTATGGCGTGTTAAAAGTTGTATTAAATATTAAATTGATTAAGTATTGCTTTAGCACTACACGTATAATACGTAGTTTAAAATTATATCACAATATTTCTCTTGCCATCTATACAGTAGCAAATTAACCTGGCGCTTTAAAATAAGATAAATTTTAAATACCATATAGTTACCACTTGATACTAACCAAGTACACACGAAAAAGAAAGTATTTGACAGTTGACAAATTTTCTTTTGCCAATAACTCGGGAACAAATGAATTAATTTGAATCTTTTTGTTGTTATTCATAGGATAGTTATAGGCCTAATTTGATAAGTTGACAAAATCGGTACTGTAATAGGTTAATTTATTGTTGAGTTATTACGAAAATAAATTTTGTCAACTTAAGAATACTTTCTTTCGTGACTGTACGACCAAGTATGTTAGAGATTTATAGTTTAATAATGCAGATATAGGCGCTGCCCAGTTTTAAATTGCTCAATGGGTGCACAGGCTTCGGTACTAACGTCCCATATTCATTTTATTATCTTTGCCTAGTAGATCTAATTCTTTCTGAGAGACGAAAAAGACTATCAAGACCTGCTGAAATAAAGTGAACCGTGAAATTATTTTTACATTGCAAAGGCTAAGGAATAACTCTAGTTTATCTTAGAACGATTTCCTGAACTTTATATTGAACAAAATTCCTAAAATTAAGGAATATGATTAATAAACATTGAGGATAACACTAGCTTGCAAAATTTAAGTAACTAAAAAGTGTTTAAAATGTAATTGCTTATCTTTATGTATTTTGGTGGGCCAATTCCAAAAATAACATTTATATTTCTGTATCACGTAAGGTTTCTGTATAAAAGAGAGTCATAACTGCAAGGAAAGATAGCTTATATATTCTTACTTTATTGAAAGTTTACCTTTCAGTTTTTGAATAAAAATTCGAATAAATATGATTACAGGTTCTCGTGTTGCCTTGTTGCGTGAAAACTTCGTCTTCGTCATTTTTTCTTTTTCTTTTCTTTTTCTTTTTCTTTCTTTCTTTCTTTCTTTTTTTTTTTGTTGATTGCAGATGTCTCGCTGTAGCATCCAACAGTAATCTGCTAGTATATTGACGTTCCATCTTCCTATTACTTTTGCTCCATATACTTAATACTTTGATGGAATTGATCTCCTTGCTCGTTGCTTGCTACACCTATATTCTCCAGGAAGCAAGAGCGCCCATCAGGGGGTCAAGATGGGGCGCTTGCCCCCCCTAAGAGGAAATTGTACTTGGGAATATTGAAAAACCCAATAGAATTTTTACATTAGTTACAGCAAAATTTGAAACTATATTTGAAACGTCGCTTATACTTCCCCTCCTTGGAAACCACAACATGGGCGCCCTTGCTGGGAAGTAGTTTCAATGTGAATTAAGGTAGTGCAGCTTTAAACTCATTCAGCATCCTGAATCTTTGAAATTTAGGAACATGTTTTCTACAATAGGCTTGAAGATAAAATCCTTAAAGTTACCGTACCAAGAAATCTGTGACTGTGAGCGACTTCTTTAAGTGTATCCCAAGCCTCTTGCTCAGATACGCTCATCGAATCATCGAACTCTTTTTGTTTTATTAGTGCTCAGATGTCTGGACCAATAAATACACCTTCTTTCAATTTAGTTTCTGAAAGTCCTTGAAACTTTTCAGTCAAGTATCGAAAACATAGTAGAACCTCTTTTGACAGAGATTTTACGAACTGTTTCATGACGCCAAATTTAATACAAAGTGGCGGGAATAGGACTCTAGTAGGATCAACCAAGCTTTCCCGTATTATATGTTTACTTCCAGGCTGTACGGATGTTCGAGGTGCTCAAACTTACTGGATCCAGTGATGAGCTCTATCCCTGATATCCCATTCGCAGAGGAAGCATGGATATTTGATGTAACCTACCTGTTGCCCTAAACGCTCTCGCGTTCGGTGCAAGCGGTCACGGGTTCGATTCCCGGTGAGGCCACTCGTTCAGAAAAGTGTAAAACGCTTGTTCAGGCCAGCCATCCTGAATGAGGTTTTCCTGGGTTTTCCTCATTCACACCAGGCAAATGCCGGGGTGGTACCTAACTTATAGGTCCCAGACCGCTTCCTTCCTTCCCTTTCCCCGGATAGTATGATCGCCGAGGGACGTCACCGCTCAAAACGTGACGGGCTAAATAGCCTTAGACGCCGAAAGTCCAGAAATCTAAATCCTAATCCTAATCCTGTTGTCCTAAAATCGTTGAAATAATAACTCCAAAATCACCGCATATTGTCCACCCATGTTTATTCTATTGAAGTTTTGTGAGGATTACAGATAGATTTTCGTAACTTTCTTTTAGAAGCATACAGTAAGCAACTGGAACCGAGGCGTATCTACTGCCATAGTAACACTGATTTTATACTTCTTTTCAAGGAGTCGATGAACACTTTCCAGTTCTTAACCTCATATGGTATATTCAACTTCTCCATCAATCCAGCGACATTGTAACAACATGGTAGGCTTTCTTCTTCACAAAAATAAGGAATGAAATCTCTCTCTCTTTTTCTGAACCAAGAGAAAGAAATACCTGGTGCAGAAAGATCTCTTCCTTCAAGCGAGAATCCAGTAGATCTGCACATTCCTTTGCAAGATTCAAATCTCTAAATAAATCATTAAGAGTCTTCATCCCGGCAAAATTAAAATACCGCTAATTTTACAGTAATTATGTGATATCATCAAATAGATAAAAGATAATTGAAATATGGAACAAGAGCACCCTAGACAATATTATTTTGCGTGAGATACCGTTATCAAAGGTCATCTAGTGGCTGTTTAGAAACGCGAAAATAAATTCCGATTTTCAAAATGGCTCGAAATCGAAAGCAGATAAGTGAGTCGTGATAACGGTTTCTTATGTAAAATAATATTGTCTAGGGCGCTCTTGTTCCACATTTCGATTTATCTTTTATCTATTTGAAGATATCACATAATTACTGTAAAATTAGCGGTATTTTAATTTCGCCGGGATGAAGACTCTTAAGTTCTGCCTGCGAAAATAGCTTGGGCTCATTGATCCTTGCAATAGCTTCAGACTTGTCTATATCCTGATTATCTTCCCCAGAACTTGAGTTGGTATCCCCTAATGTTTCTGGGTGGGTTGGAATAGGTATTTCTGAGCAATGCAAAACGGAGCGTCTTGTTGAAGGTAGATTTGGATAAAAAATATGATTCTTATTTTTTTTAAATTTTTATGATTTTTTTCTTGTTGAACCCTTGTATGTTGCACGAACAAAAATAACAGTCATCGGTACGATTTCGGGGTTCTCTTCAGGTCATAGGCACACTAAAACAAAAATACTACTTTGTGCTCTTCCACCAGTTTCGAAGCTCTTCTACACATGGATAACACATTTTGTGGGGAGCCCAGGATGTATCTTGGTGACTTGGTTTTACACCAAAATAAGCGAAATAAAAAGTTTGTTATGTTCTGCTGATATTTTTTCAATACATATTCTCCCCAAACATAACAAAACGAATCTGGTAAATTTCGACAACTCCTTGGAGCCATTTAGACCACTTACTAGATTTAGTCCAAATCCACCCAGTTTTGAAGCTATTATTTGAATATAATTGCCAAAATAGCCAAATAATTGAAGCTATTATTTATATATTTTTGAAAGTTTATAGTAAACTTTTGAAAGATACGTCTATAATAGTCTGAGTTCTGGTCATACAGTGCATTCTCTCAAAATGTCATTGCAACCGATCGAATATTTACACAATACGCATAAACTTGTGTCTTAACGTGACCCCATACCCAAAAATCACAGGCTGATAAATTGGGGGACGTGGGGGACCAAGGAGTGTAGCCTCTGCACCCAATCCACCTGCCAGGTAGCTAACGGCTAAGGTAATCCTGATGACTTGTGCAAAATGCGTGTGTGTGTGTGTGTGTGTGTGTGTGTGTGTGTGTGTGTGTGTAGAGGGGAGGGGGGTGAAGGGAGCTCCGTCTTGTTGGTAGTGGATGGGATCCTTGATTCCTAACCTAATCAATTCGGGCATCAGGAAATTTGTAAGCGTTTGAAGTTATTTGAAGGGTTTGAAGCCTCAAATTGAGTATCGATCGAAGCAGCATAATCACACACACACACACACACACAAAAAAACGCAAGTGCCAACATCCACGTAGATTATTATAACATATTACAATAAAACAAATATTCACTTAATTATTCCTCAGACAGATCGTGAAATCATTACAATCCAAGTAGAGAGAAGAAAGGAGACAGAAATGAAGAAAGAAGAAAATAACTTTCGCATTGGGATGTTTTGACAGATTTTTCTTAATTTTGAACATCAACTTACGCAAAATTAAGGATTGCTAACAACTACTGAAGTTCACACATAAATTACTTATGAAATGCATGTTAATTGTACATAACTTACCGTAACTAATTTCGAACCGTCTATCAATAGTGCCAGTTTATTCACTTACCCCAGTAAATTATCAGCAAGAAAAAAATATTTAAAAAATATTGGGCGGTATTCAGAGGGGATTCGTTAATCGAGGGTTAGTCACAGACTAGTTAGTAAGAATACTAACTCTTTACTAAAGAAGGTGCGCTTTTTGGTATTCAGAGTCAACTTTGAGTACAATTAAAATGATGATTTGGGTATGATTAACTTATATAACCCTAATGCATCGGGTGAGAAAAATAAATGTGGCAACTACGGAAAAGAAGATCAGCGCATGCGTAGTCTGTAAAAATGAAAATATATGAAATACGAAACGTTCTGTCGCACGCTAAACCGTGGGTAAAAGATTAGCCTCTGCTCTAGATTAATTAGTCACATGTGATTAACAAATACTACGTCCTAATCAGAGACTTTGAATACAATTTTGAAAACCATCCGTTAGTCAACCCCGTAGTATGGCTTTAATCAGACGTCAAAAAGACTCTGCATAAGGGCCATTGAGTTCAGGGGTAGAATTCCTACCAACTCCTCAGGATTTCGTATCCTGTACCTTAGGGACTCCGGTTACCATGTTCATACCGTTCGTATTTTCTAATTAATGGTCAGAAACACAATAATATATTTTTAAAAAAGCATATGTCCATAGTGATTAATACAAAGTTTTTGACCATATATCAGGAATAGATCTGGCACCATTGGCGCCTAACTGTCGATATCGTTCTTCATTTGTCTGACATCTATTTTCTTTTACCCCCTTCCCCCACTCTAAATCGAATCGCTTTTGAGGTCTCATATGTGTAAAACTGTGTCATGCTTAACC
The DNA here is from genome assembly GCF_964235325.1 of Thermobia domestica. Classification (NCBI taxonomy): domain Eukaryota; kingdom Metazoa; phylum Arthropoda; class Insecta; order Zygentoma; family Lepismatidae; genus Thermobia; species Thermobia domestica. The sequence goes on from NC_137471.1 coordinate 4,763,354, forward strand.
GTATATTACAGTATTTCTTATATTAGTAATACTACTATTATTTTTACTGTTTTTTTTTTTTTTTTAAGAGAAAGACATTTTTGCTACAGAAATAATTTCTTTTGTCCAACAGCCCATCCACAAGTCATACAAGAGAACGGCAAAAGAATGAAATATTGAGTCAATCTCTTCGAACAGAGTTTGTCCTCGTTCTTCAGAAAATCCAAGGTTTTAGCGCGCCATCTTGCGTGATTTGTGGAGTTTGGCGTAGTTTTATGATAGCTCAATAAAAAATTATTTCCTATATATATTTTTTTCTTAAAATTATATATATATATAGCAAATCCTGTGCGTAACTTGCTGTAAGCTATATTTGTAGAAATTGCTACATGTTGACGTCATCTATGCCATCGATATCTTTTGAGTTATTGAAAACAAAAGAGTAACGACAAAACATTGAAAGTTCGTTCGGCACTTGTTTCTCCTTTTCTGCTTTTAGTTTTTCCGATGCGTTTGTACATTTTTGTTTTGTTTTCCTTGAATAATTCAACTGGATGACAATATTATGTGCTTATTTGTGCGTCTCTGTACTAGAAAGGGCCAAAAATTTTCGGATCCGGATATCCCGGATCCAGTGAGATCCGGATCCGGATCTTGCCGGATCCGGACCTAGGTCCGGATCTGGATCCGACGGATAAATATATATATGCATGTTTTTCATCTCGGTCCTGCAACCTAGTGGACCTAGATTCGACATTCGAACTCTCATCCGGATCATTTTTTTTTTTTTTAAAGTAAGCCAAGCATTTGATCTTTGAAGGAAACAAATAGACTTGCCAATATTCGTCTTAATGTTTTATTCTCTTCTTCACTGTGAAGACTTCGTGAAATTACTTTCGGCGAATTTTAGATATTCAAGTTTATCATAATTTGGGTGGGATGTGGGTTTGGATAAGAATCAAAATCTGAGATCCAGATTTCGGATCCAGATCCGAATTTCGAATCCAGATCCGAGATCCGATTCCAGATTCGAGATTCGAGATCCGGATCCAGATCCGAGATCCGGATCCAAAGGATCCGGACCCAATCAGATCTGGATCTTCGGATCCGGCCAGATCCGGATCCGGCCATCCCTACTCTGTACCTTACTAGACTTGATGCCAAATGAAGACTACAAAGTTCAAACCCTATCTAAAATTTAGAAGCAGTATGAATATCATTGTTAAACGGATCTGTGTCACTTTTATGGGAAAATAACAATTGATATTGGGTTATTATAAATGACTGACCTGATTTCATAAATTCAATGTAGCTCTATTACTGGACTTATTGTCACAAAACTCTGCAGACGTATTAAAAAACTTTTTTTTAAAAAAAAAGACATATTACAAATGCTCTAAATGTGCCCCCCTAACAATTCTGCAAATAGCAAGTCAATAAACAAGTTCTTCCCACAAGGAGCAGCAGTGACGACGCCAGCTTTAAGTTCTTAGGGGGGCAAAGGAGGGGCAGATAAATTTTCGGGGGGCGGCTATTTGCCATACCAAAAATGAAATATTTATTACGTTTGACTTATTTTACATTACATTGTGTAATTTCGTTGCTGTTTTTGTATTAGACCTATATGATTATAAATTCAAGTAAAATTTGTAAACAACAAATGAGTAACGTCTGTACATGAAATATTTTTGAATGAAACTTTTGAAGCCTAAACATAAATTGAATTACTTTCGCGTATGCTACAGGTGACACATTTGTCTAGTACTATATGCTACGTATATATCTTCTCTCTCTCTCTCTCTCTCTCTCTCTCTCTCTCTATATATATATATATATATATATATATATATATATATATATATATAGATAGATAGATAGATAGATAGATAGATAGAGAAAGAGAAAGAGAGAGAGAGAGAATTTACGAGGAGCTGCTGAAAATGTCGTAGTCCAATCTAGAAGGAGTGTAGGTACTAGGTAGAAAAATAAAACCGTAGTTTAAAAAAACATATTTCTGTATGTACAAATACAAATTTTCATATTAATAATGAAATTCTTATTGTTTCTCAGGCGTCTAAAGTGATTATGTGTGCCCAAACAGCGAATTTCACGAACGTCCAGATCCTAACTGTTATAACATTTTTGTTCCACCAAGGAAAGTCACCGAAGTAAATTAATTAGGAAATAAGTGAAACACCACGGGACTCTCCACCGTTATATATAGTGGTGAAGAAGTAAGTGGCTTAGTATAAAAGTAGCGATTTCTCAACAAATTATGCTTTACATCCAGGATGATTGAAAGCAATGACTCTTCCTGGAATCATGGATGCAATTTGTGACATTATTCTTGAAATTTGCAGCATATCAGCCAGTGGTGGATATAGCCCGGGGCCGGAGGGACTAGGCCACCCCAGTTTTTGAGTGACAAAATAATTTAAGCTATTATTTATATAGTTTTTAAAGTATATAGTAAACTCACGATATAGTGCTGCACTCAGTTTTTATCTTCTCAGCAAAAATTATGTCAGAGATTCTGGGCATTTCTTGGAACTCGTCAGTAGCATAATTCAGAATGGCTTGGGTATGCTCAAGTTCTCGACATAATGGGTTCCCAAATATCTGTCAGGAGAATAAAAGAGTGACGGTATTAAGAGAAGTCTTCTTCCAATTTGACCGTAATGCTGATCAATTTCGCTCACGAATAGTAATCATAGATGAAATATGGTTGTACCACTAGGATCCTGAATCGAAACAACAGTCAATGGAGTAGTAGCAATCATTTCTCCCTCGCCCCAAGAAATTCAAGACACAGAAGTAGGTTGAGAAACTGTTTGCAACATTCTTCTGGGATAAGTATGGAGTCGTACTCATAGACTACCTCCGTAACGGTCAGATATTTAATCCAGAATCTCTACATTACTTACAAAACTGAAAGAAAAATTCAAAGTTCAACGCCGCGGAAAATGAAAAGAAAGTAATTCTGTTCCTTCAGGAGAATATACCTGTCCATCAAGCCCCTGCAAACACAACTGACATTGCATAATCTAGGATTTCAATGTCCAGATCATAATTCTTATTCCGCAGATTTAGCTCCGTCTAACTATTACGTATACTTATTTCGCAAACTTAAACAAAACTTGAAAGGACGTCATTTTAGATCTGATAGGGGTAGTGCTACGAACAGTGGTGCGAGGAAATCTTCAGATTTTTTAACTTCTCTGCAAAAACTGGAGCACTGTACAAGGTAGTATATTGACTCTCGGGGGAAGTGTAGGAGAAGTAAAACTTCACCATTCCACGTGAACCCCTTCTGGGTTGGGCTACGAATTTTTCAGTCAGTTCCTAGTCAATATGGTCAACGTCACGTCAGTACTTTGAAACAAAATAAGTAAGGGAGCACTAGTATATACCAATTACTAACTAAAGATCAGCACTCTGACAATACGTTTTATTGGGAATCAATTTAATTTCATAAATTTATTATCATTTGCAGGAAGGGAAACACAACTCTTTTTATCCCCTTCAAAAAATTAAGCTTTGGTAGTTTGCAAATTAAGCTGTAATAAGCACATCTTCTGAATATTGAAAGCCGAGAATAATGTTTCAGAAAAAAGAAGTATAGAACCTTTAAATAAAATAAAATATGTAACTGAAAACTTCAAACTTGGATAAATACAAACAAGTTACATAACTGGTTTTACCTCTCTTTTGTTTCCAATCGAAGTTGATCCAATGAGAAGAATACAAGTCGACCACATCTACTATTGTTCGCTAGGCACAATAATTAAAAATCATAAGAAAGAAGTATAACTAAAATTTACCTCAAAAAGCGCTAAATTAGAAAACAGAAATATGCGTGCATACCCAGACGCTCAAAGAAGAAAGCTTGAGGACTAATCTACCATATAGTAAATGTATGGAAAGTAAACTACAATTTGACGATGAGATTGGTTATTATACTGATATAAAATACTACATGTACAGTAAGGGACACTTGTGGATGGTACACTTTTGACGTAAATTTCCATATGGGTGTTCCATCCAGATGTGTCCCTTACTGTACAATGTTTAAAGATTGTAGGAGTCTGGGAGGAGCAGTCTAGGTAGCAGTCAGGCGGGCAGAAGTAGCTACTAGGGGGGTAATCGCCCCACATGCCCCCCTCTAGCGTCGTCACTGAGGAGCAGCATGTCCCTTTCAATCCCTTGCAGTGCACTGTTGATCCGTTCTGTTATGTTTGTTGGTAGAAGAGACATAAACACTGTATCTTTCATATAATCCCACACAAAAAATCGAATCCGGGTTTAGGACCAGAGAGTGCGGAGGCCATGACAGGAATTTTTTATCATTATCCCCACCACGGCCGACCCATCTGTTTCTGAACCTCCTGTTTAGTCCCTGTAGACCGATGAGCTGATTTCCTCTTACAAAGGCATCCTGAAGCTGTAAACTGTGCATACCATCGCCGAATGGACTCTTCATTGAACTTCGTGCGGGAAGTGTTGTTTTACTCTTACGACATCCTGGTGTGAATGAAACTCGAGCACAGAAATCTTTCTCTGTACCTGTCCCATCTTGAATAAATGTTTACTATCGTGTTCTCGTAGCAGAAATCAGAAGCGAACCTGCAACACAAAAAGTTTTTTGGAGGCGCGGTGGCTCAGTGATAGAGCGTTCACCTCTGGTGCTTGGGGTCCCGGGTTCGATCCCAGCCAAGTGAACTTTGTGGTGGACAAACACCGTGCTCGTGGGTTTTCTCGGGGTTCTCCCGTTTCCAACCCACTTTCTTCATTCCACCATTTCACTCATCTCTCATCACCACCATCTCCTTTAGCCTAACCGGCATATCCGTGGGACGTAAAACTCAAAGATTTCATTTCATTTTCATTTTACAGAAAGCTTTTTTAGTTTCTGAATACATCTGCAAAGTTTTGTGACAATATGTACAGTGATAAACCTACATTGAATTTATAAAGTCGGGTCAATGATTTGTAATAACCTGGACATTCTGGTATTTAGCATTGTATTTTGTCTTTTACACACCCAATACATACATATGGTCTACAAATATTGCTGGCTAAAACTGATAATAAATCAGTGAGTAGCACTTATTAAGCTAAACAAAATGGTGCATGAGAATGTAAAATTTATGTGTAGTTTAAGAGAAAATGAAGACCTAGTAATTGTTTAAACCTAAAAACTGATACTGTATACTGAAGTGGAACTGGTACTGCAACATACCCTTATTTTAAAAGGCTTTTTATCATAACGCCAAAGTACATAGTACGGCTAATGAGATATACAGGTTGTTTCAAAACAACTCCGACAACGTTTGCGAGGTGATTCCTGACACCAAAATTAGACAAAAAGTATTTAAAAGACTTGGGTACACAAATGCTTCCTTTAGAAGTTATACCCTGCCGAAAACATGAAAAAAAATGAAGTTTAAAGGTCCATAGCTCCAAAACTATGCGAATCGCGTCAAGACTTCACTTAAGAACTAGTATATGCTCTATCCAAATATCCATGTTTCAGAATCTGGCGGTACTTCCGCAAAAATTAATAATTCCTGGCTTTCTGCATGGGCTTTACGCCTTAAAATGATTCCAAACTACTTTAAGTACAAAGGAAATCACACATACTAGCTACCTAAACATGAAGAGCTACGGTTTGTTCATAGGAACTGCAACATATTGATGATCAGTAGCGTAGCCAGGATGTGTGTTTGGGGGGGGCCCAAGTGCTGTTATAGGTACACATATAAAAATTACAAACAAAAAAATATATAAACATAAAAATATATAAAAAATTACAAACATCAAAGTACCAAAGTACATTGTCGGACCTCTTTGGGGGGGGCCCGGCCCCTCCGGGCCCCCCCTTCCCTACGCCACTGTTGATGATGATGATGTGTACTAATTCTTTTTAGAGGTTAAGATATATTAGGCTAACTTCAGTTATCTTAGTTTTATTTTTGCCTGTACACAGCAGAAGATGTTGATGCTAAGACAATTAAATTTTAACACAGGCCAGTGGTCTTAGTATGATTCCTACTTTAGCATTTTCGAACATCGAGGGTCCGGTGTTCCGATTAACACAGAGTTGGTGTTAACGACTTGACACTGAGACGGTGTTGATTGATGTGAAAATAACACTACTAATGTATAGAACTGGGTAAATAAACGCAGCGATAGGAACAGCAGCATGACGATCTTTCTATATATACACACAAACATACCGAGGACCCCTTTCTGTAACGGATTGGCCAATGCGACGTAAAGTGGGCGTTTTACTTTCCAACAGCAGACATAGCAGTTATAATTGATTTTTGTACGTTTTTCGATGCATTTTTGCAGAGGTTGCTGCGGAAAAAGGCCACATGTATTACATATATTATTAGTAAAACACCAGGTAATATTTTAAACACAAGCCAATGTGATAGTAATACTAATCACTCTTGTACATGAGTAACCAAGCAATTCTTTCATTTGTTAAAAACAATAATTTAACCCTGCGTATCGAAATCGCTTCAAAACCCTGCGTATGACAGGTACGAATATGTGGCACTATTAATTGCGAGCATATTACCATAAAGAATATACATGATACATATCTAAATAATCTTACATTGAGAATGTAAGCGATTGTAATCTTTCATGTAAACTGTTTTCTGAAGGCATGCATTTTCTGACAGCTTCCACATGAACAGAAGTGCTGCCATTTATTGTTCCTATCTACAGTATGCGGAGGCTATCTTTTCCTAATCGCAGACTATCTTTCGTTCCTCGTAATCACATATAATTTGTGACCTATTTTATTATAATTCATACATTGTGCCTATGGGTTGTCTCGGGGTAGTCCTGTTTGCATCCACATTCATATTCCACTAACTCTTTCATCATTATTCTTTTGACTTCATCATCTGTCTACCTTTTCATAAAGATCATAATCGTGGGACGTTAAACTGAAAGATTTACTATTCCTCATAAGAGTCGCATTCGTTTAATAAGAAAAAAAATTGGAGGGGTAAAAGTAGTTGTTTGGTAACTATGTATGAAACAACACCAATGATGTATTACTAAAATGAGCCATCATGTCAAGTAGTTTATTTCTCGACTACCATTTTAACACTTTTCTCCAAAGTGCGACGCAGTGAAAGTAGCACCAGACATCTATCTATCAATTTCGGGTTATTAAATTAGTAACTTTTTTATCGGGGACTCTTAAAAAAAAACGTAAATTATACTAGTTCAGCATACACGATGCATTTACACGTGGCAGAAATCTTCGCTTTCACAAAAAAGTAAGTTTTGCTTTGTATTGTGAGTCTATTGTTAGAGTGGCGTATTGTAACATAAAGCTGCCCCTTTTAAGAATAGCCCCACTGTTATCGGTCAAGAGTACAAATCTAATTTTATACATTCCCCGCATTTAATTTCAATTAATTGTTTTACGGATAGCTGAAGCAATCCAATGACAAGATGAATTTAATTTTTATACAAATATCTAGAACTTATAAGGCAATCTGGGATAAAAGAAAATCTGATATCCAAATAGTAAAATTTGATAACAACAATCTTTAACAATAACTTTTATTAGTTGAAATCTATCTCTGAACAGATATATATATATATATATATATATATATATATATATATATATATATATATATATATATATATATATATATATATATATATATAATGGTACTATAAGGGATAATTAATAATGGAATACATTTAATCAATTCTTAAGTCAAAATAGATCATGAAATTTAACTTCCCACAATAACATATAACGTTATTCTACACCCGAAAATATGAATCCAAAGAATTTTAAGTGTTGCCATCCATAGAAATTACAGTGTGACGAGAATTTGAATTACCTAAAGATCTAGGTTAAGGCAGCGACCAGAAAAATGAATTCAACGGTAATTGATGACTTATCATGTTGTCTTGGTTCCTTGTTAACTACTTTTTATATAATACTTGTATTTTTTTGTAATAAAAGAAAGTTATTAAATTTACAGTTCCTGTTTATTACAAAATAAATACAAATATTATATAAAAAGTAGTTAACAAGGGACAAAGACAGTATGATAAGTCATCAATTACCGTAGAATTCATTTTTCTAGTCGCTGCCTTAACCTAGATTTTTTGGGTAATTCAAATTCTGGTCACACTGTAATTTCTATGGATGGCATACTTAAAATTCTTTGGATTCATATTTTCGGGTGTAGAATAACATTATATATTATTGTGGGAAGTTAAATTTCATTATCTGTTTTCACTTGCGAAAAACGGGCAAAACAAAAATTGTTAGCTTTGCAAAATATTTAGTAGTCTGACCCCTTAAATAACACTTATTATATCTGATATTAACTTTAACACATTATATAGGTACTTTAAACTGCTTTCGACCGTTTGATACTAGTTTCCAACTGACGCCTGTAATCGAACATTCGAATTACGACAGCAATAATTCCCAAGCTCGCCACTATTGGCGCTGCAAGCTTTAATAATTATAGCGGCCAAAGTTGATACTAATACAAATTCACTAATCAGAATTTTCTCTTCCAAATTGAAGCATCATTACAAAAATAAAATTCTCAGAACAGTATACAATATTGAAACCTGAAGTACTAGATTTTTCATTTCTGATTTCAACAGAGAGATAACTGTGAACTGCGAAGATAAAAGTATTCCTGGGAAGAAGAAAGTTAAACAAATAAACCATTTGTCTGTTTATTTTACGATCTGCACTCTATTGTTATTAATGTTGAAACCGGAAGTAGTAGATGTTTGATACTTCCGTTTTTAATGAATGAGATGATACCTATTCTTAAAACACTGAATTGACACAAGTAATATCGCTTTTCGCTAAACTAGCCCAGATTTCGTTCTTTGCATATCAATATGAAGCTGGACGTAGTAGTGAATTTCTATCACTTCCGGTTTCAACAAAATCACAACAATTGAGATGAAATCTACTCTTAAGAGCTAAATTCATATCAGAAATAATTTCTCGCTATCTCTTGCCCTTAAATTGTTGTAGAACTATAATGTTTTACAGAGGCGTCACAAATATCAATGACTTTAAATGGCATTTTGTGCTGAACGAATTAAGATACTTTTGAGGGTAAAGCGTACTTTTCGAGAAACATCAACGAAATTTTATTATTATGATACTAAAAAGACTCTCGTTCATTTCCCCTGACAATTATTCTTTAGCTTTATTCTTTTAGATCATACTGTTATTTTATTTATGTTCTGTATATGTAAAGAAACACTGGTACGTAACAGATTGTATATATGGTTGCATATCCCCTACTAACGGTGACACACATGGTATTAACAGTGACAAACATAGTCATGAGAATAAGACATATGGACACAGTCCTTACAGTGACAGACAAAGTACTAATGGTGACAGACATACTCCTAAGGTGACACACATATAGATCTAACAGTGACACATATACACCTAAGAGTGACACAGTACTAACGGTGACACACATAGTCGTATCTGTGATTCTCATACTAGTAACAGTGATAGACATATTTCTTAAGAGTGACAAACATACTTCTCACAGTGAGACACTTACTCCTAACAATGGTACACATACACCTAATAGTGACTGATATAATTCTAACTGTGATACACAAACTCCTAACAGTGATACATACATCTAATGGTGACAGACAATCCTAACGCTGACACACATAGTTTTAACAGTGACACACACACTCGTAATAGTGACACACATATTCTTAAGAGTGACACACATACTGCTAAATGTAACATAGTCCAAAAAGTGACATACGCACTATTGACAATAACACATATACATCTAACAGTGACAGACGTAGTTCTAAATCTGATACACCCACTCCTAGCAGTGACAGACATAGTCGTGACAGTGACACACATACTTGCAGCAGTGACACAAATACATATAACAGTGACAATCATTGTTAACAGTGACCTACATAGTCTCAACAGTGACACACGTCATTCTAACAATGACAGACAGTCATAAATATGATATACACACACCTAACAGTGACAAATATAATCCTAACAGTGACATACATAGTCTCAACAGGGACACACGTCATTCTAACAGTGACAGACAATCCTAAATATGATATACACACACCTAACAGTGACAGATATAATCCTAACAGTGACATACGTAGTCTCAACAGTGACACACGTCATTCTAACAGTGACAGACAATTCTAAATATGATATACACACACCTAACAGTGACAAATATAATCCTAACAGTGACATACATAGTCTCAACAGTGACATACGTCATTCTAACAGTGACAGACAGTCCTAAATATGATATACACACACCTAACAGTGACAAATATAATCCTAACAGTGACATACATAGTGTCAACAGTGACAGACAGTCCTAAATATGATATACACACACCTAACAGTGACAGATATAATCCTAACAGTGACATACATAGTCTCAACAGTGACACTCGTCATTCTAACTGTGACAGACAGTCCTAAATATGATATACACACACCTATCAGTGACAGGTATAATCCTAATAGTGACATACATAGTCTCAACAGTGACACACGTCATTCTAACAGTGATAGGCAATCCTAAATATTATATACACACACCTAACAGTGACATACACAGTCATAAGAATAGGGTAGCCAGATCTTACGTTTTTCTTATAACTTTTACGATTTTTTTTCTGCCGCGGTTTGCGTTATGCATTTATTTTTACTTACCACTGAAATTGATCATGATTTTGAGAGAAAAGTTGTTAAAATGAATGAAGGTATCCCGCCTGCGCAATAGCTGTCAATTCTAAGATATTTAGGCGCTCGTTGTAAGAATTGACAACCGTAACGCGGCCGAAATACGTTGACCGATTCGAAGTATTTTTTTTCCTTAAACCACTATCGGTTTGAGTAAGATTCTACCAGAAGTATTATGATACATTTAAATTTTGACAAGGTAAGTAAGATAAAAATTATCGTAGAAATGTGATATTTTCCAAATTTGACTTACTTTAGACAGGGGAGGGTCTAGAAGGTGAAAACTGGAGGAGGCACCCAGAATCCAGACTATGATAGATATAGCTATCAGGAGTTTACTATAAACTTCCAAAAATATATAAATGATAGCTTAAATTACTTTTGCCACTAAAAAACTGGGGGCCTAGGCCCGCCGGCTCTGGACAATGACGCCGATTTCTCTGTAAATTTGGTTGAATTGATTTTAGTTTAGCGTCCCTTTCAGCAGCGAGGCTATATGAGACGTGGACCTACTGATTAACGTGGAATCCGAACCACATGAGCTCCCGCCGGGAATCGAACCCGGGTCTCCCACGCCAAAGGCGCGCACGCTAACCGCTTAGCCACGGAGGAGCTCTCTGTAAATTTGGGGAGCAGAAGGTATATATATATATGAGGATGTTAAGACAAATTGCATTCAAATTATGTCAAATATTGTATATTCATAAATACACTAGGGGACCCACATGAGATTTGTGGGGGCCCAGGCCCCACAGGCCCCCACCGGGATCGGCGCCCTTGGCCCTGGGTTAAATTCGAGCACATGCGCGACAGGAAGATATAAAAAGATTTCTTATTTACTCCTTTTTAGCCTCCCCAAGTCGCAACTTTTCTGCGCTATTACGACTTGAAAAAATAAATGCGCTTTTGTTCACCCATCCGAACATTCAACGTCGTATAGGCTAGACGAATGAACCGAAAGTTGTGTGATTCGTTTTTGCCATGTAGTAAAGGACTGCAATTACATGAGAAGGTGATTTCGTTCTCTGTTTTAACAAGTTAGACAAGATGTGGCAACACAACAGACCACTCATTTGCTAACAGCATTTAAAAAGTTTTGACTTGATTTTAGTTTAGCGTCCCTTTCAGCGGTAAGGCTATATAAGACGTGGACCTACTGATTAACGTGGAATCCGAATCATATGAGCTCCCGCGGGGAATCGAACCGGGGTCTCCCACGCCAAAGGCGCGTACGCTAACCGCTTAGCCACGAGGGAGCTCAGTGTTTAAGGAGATCTTGCATCACTAACTTGAAATGCCATAATGGCTTTATCTAAACATAAATAGCATGGAAATATTTTAATAGCTTATTTATTCTATTGTGTAAACTTTATTTGGTAATTTATAGATGGGAGGAGAAAGTTAGAGTAGCTTTTTCAAATTACTTCGCTTGTAACGTAAAGAAATATTTCGATAGTTCAATGCTTAATATAATGCTTAATACATCATTACAGGTTCATAAATAATTTTTTTCCTTGTCAGAGTGTTATACAAATTTCTTGTAATATCTACAAACTACACAAGGACAAATATATAGAAATTATAATTTCACACTTAAATGTATGCAACGGTAGAAGCATTCCAGTACAAGATATAATGGTTTAATTTTTGTGTCTAAATACTCAGGTTTCTACACGAAATCGTGAGTGCTTATTATGATTTTAATTATAAGGTATATTTCAATGTATATTCAAGTGGACAAATTTTAACATATACTATATAACTAGTTTTCCATCAGTGCTTTCACAAAACAGTATGAAAGCACCTCAATGAAATGAAATGAAATTTTTAGTGTAACGACCCATTGTTATGCTCTCTATGGCTGAAAGAGAGGGATCCTTAATAAAAGTGCATGATTAAAAAGTTAAATTTTGTGTACTCTTCTACCGGGAATCGAACCCGGAACCAAAGACACACTCCCTAGCTACTATTTCTGTTTTAAGGTCTGTTTATTTCAAAGATATTTCATCAAACGCACGTACAGAAACCGAACTATCATTCATGAATAACAATGAGGGGAAGAATGATCATAAAAGATAAAGACTCACAACTTCAACACAATAGAAGACCAATCGCATAGAGTAACAAAATCTTCACTTTAATAAATAGCTATTGAATAGTGGAACCAAAATGATGGAAGCATTGAACTGCAGGCACAGTTTAAAAGGAGTATTTTAAATTACAAATGGTAATTAGGGCCTGAGAACATCAAACACATTTTGTAGATTGAAATTAATTTGACAGTGTATAGATGACAGCTGAAACACTGAGGAAGTTTTCAGTTATTGTACTGACAGTTAACAAAATTCGCTTGCAAAATAAATGAGGAATTTTTAAAATTTAATCTGTCATTGAATATTTGAAAGAGATTGTTTCAATTCTCGGTGCATTGTAAATAAATATTCTAATATATATAAAACACTCAAAGTTTAAGGTAAGTTTAAAAATATTTTAATTTTACTCTTAGCCTCTCGTACCCAAGATTAGTTGTCTAAAGAAAACAATATGTAAAACAGTTCTCGTGGGGTTTCTTTTAGGGATGGGCAAAACCGGTGTCTATAAAAACCTAAACCCGAAAAACCGACATTTCGGTTTTCTCCAAAACCGGTTCGGTTTATCACTGAAACCGGTTTCGGTTTTCTCCAAAACCGGTTCGGTTTTTACCGAAACTGGTTTCGGTGAAAACATTTCGAAAACACATGAAACTATTTCTGTGGAAATGGATTCGGTTTCCGGAGAACAACGAAACACCATTCTGGTCAAAAATAGAACAAATTTTGGGAAAAAATCGAAATCGGTTTTGAAGAAAACCGAAACCGGATCAGGTAAAAAAATCGAACCGGTTTTGGAGAAAACCGATAACCGGTTTTGGAGAAAACAACCGGTTTTGGAGAAAACCAAAACCGGTTTTTCTAAAAAAAACCGAAAACCGAAAAACCGGTTTTTGTGCCCATCACTAGTTTCTTTACGAAATGATGATAGCTTATCAGATAAAACTTAAGGTGTATTTAGATTTCAACGGAAGAAGTGAAACAATTGACAGCGCAACGAACTGGGCATCAATGGGAAACTCTACATGTACTGATAATAATAATAATTGTGTAATAATTTATGTAAATTGGACATTTAACATGGGGCCGCCATTTTAGAAGTTGCTAGGAAATATGTAATTACAAATGCTAAAAAAAAAATTCTACTTAAAATAAAAACTCATATTTATTCTATACGCAACTGCAAATCTGACTTATTATAAACCTATCAAAATATAATTCAGAAGATACATTCCAGGTTCGCTTTTGTACAGATGAGAACCCTATTGTTGTCACTAATTTTTAGAAAAAAAAAGTAATTGTTCATAATTGGATATACACTCGAGAATAGTTACGAAATAACTTCTAAAGTGCAATTAAATTATTTAGCTAAATACATAAATAAAATTATGTAGTAATTAAGTTATTTTTTATTCACTGCAAATCATAAATAGACATCTTGAAAGAAAATTCAATAATTATGTATTATAATTCTCAAATTTTAAATAAAATAAATTTCACATTTTCTTACAGGGTTATGCTTAGATATTTACATGAATAGTTTCTGAAATGTTAAATTATTTTCTGTACACTGAATGTTAAAATATATATCAAATAAAAAAATATGGTAATAAACTTGAATAGTTTCTACACATATTTAAAGCATCTACACATATTAAAGCATACATCACTACTTTAATATTAACCCATACTAAATAGAAATATCTTGCACTATTCAATTCTGTAATTCGCAATTTATTACTTAAAATTAAAGACAGATATTATCAAACCTCTATCTAATAATTCTTTCCGAGTCACTAAAGCATGCATTTGTACCAAGAATCAACATAGGAAGGTAATCAAATCTACCTAAGTAAATATTTGTTGGAATTAGTTTTACCAGCAAAGAACAATTCTAAATAAAGGTATTCACTAAACTGCACTTGTTCCATTGATGTTTATCCGTGTGATTATTTGTGCAATAATAAGTATTATTTTAGGGAACAAAAACTTGTTTGAAGAATTTTGGGTTATCGAGTTGAAAAAACCAAGAATGTTTTTTTATTCATCAACTGTTTCATTCTGCCAAGATACTAATAATTTACTTATGAACTCAAATATTGAGCAATGCTGGGAAATACAGTCATTTTATCCCTGGAAGGAGGGACTAAAATAAAACTAGCCACTAATTGTGTTCAGTGCCTGTTCCATCCTCTCAAAATTCAACTTCTGCCTATTAAAAGTAATGTAAACTGCGTTATTGACACTCCAAAATATTATACCTATCCTTCAACGAAAATAATGTTTCAGCTTACTGTACTGTCCAAGATTAACCCCTTCAGTGTGGTTCATATTAGTAAACTGGTTCATATTAGTTTTGCTATGATAAATTATTTAACTAGAAGTACAAACCAACGTTTATTTAAAAAAAATAACGTGTAACGGTTTCGTCAACTAACTAAACATAATGGGCTTCAGCAGACACTGTCTGATGTGGCTAATATGTTCAGTTAGTTGAAGAAAATGTTACACGTTATTTTTTTTTTTAAATAAACGTTGCTTTCTTCGGTGATTTGTATTTATAGTTTTCTCTTAGAGTAGATTCATCTGGTAATGGTTGTTTATTATATTTATCTGAACATTTTGCAAATTCCTTACTTTGGAGTTTTACCAAATGAATATTCACTGACACCATAGCTCGACACAAATCTTTTCTGAGATGAGATCGTTGAGGTCCTGATTTGTTAATTCATACTTTGATTAAAGTCTGTTGTTTCTTGCCTTTAATTTTTTAGTTCTATTTCTTTTTTATGCTTTATAGTCATTGAGTAACTTGGAATCTCTTTCCTGCAGTCACTGTAATTTTACAAAACGTACAAAATAACGTTGATCCATCTGTAGTAAAGTCTTCAAATTCTTTGCCATACGCGTTCAAGATAGTGAAGGACGATCTCCTTTCTTTCGGCATGTCGAACTGCAATCTGCGAACCTAGCTTACTTACCCCTTGAAAACTGTTTGAGTGATCTCATCAACAGAAAAGGTGACCCCTGTTTGAACTGCATTCCATTGCAAGGAATTCGGTGAATGACACTTCGTAGCAGGTGCAAGATCACTGAACCAGCTAGAAAATCTCTGCAAAAATTGAATTTCCTTGCAAATAGGGGCGCTTTGATGAGAGAAATTAGCGACGAATGAATCATATTTGCATTTTCACTTACAAATTATGATCTTCTTTGAAGCAGAAACCATACAATATGCGTTAAAAATACAGATGCATGAAAATATGCAATATCTGCAAAACTACGAAAATATGGATTTGCATATGTAACATGTAAAAGGCACAATTATATGAAGCCTGAGTTTCTGAGTAAGCAGTCTTGAAAAATTGTTTATCCCGACTAACGAAAGCGAATATTTAGAATACGACAATATTAAAATTATATAAATTCGCAGAATTTAGAAGGATTTTTCTAACATATGCATTTCACTGAGTAACAAACTTGATCAGTAGATCACTACGCCAGCCTATGAACTAGTTAAATAACTACATGACTAATTGTCGTAAAAAAAAACTTGGATAATTAAATAAATATTATTAATATACGAAGTTCACAACGAAATATGATAATATTATATTTAAAAAATTACCACTATAGGAAAACTTAAAACTGAGATTCCTTAAATTTCTTTCCTGATAGCAATATTAGCGATCTTTAAATCTACAATTTCCTACTGACGAATGACGATATGAAAACAAGCAGGCCCGAAAAAGGAGGTTGTAAGAACCCATTCAAGTTCAGGTTCCATGAAACTGCCAATTGTTTTTTTTTCTTTTCTTTCTCGTAAGTATTTGTTCAAAAATTAGCTGCAACTGTTTTATTATAGCTTACTTGCTTGTAAGTAAAAATAAGTAAACGTATCCCCGATTTAGCTGTAGGTTCGTGTAGAGTAGCAAATTTAAAAATTTCAAAATTTTCGGAGCATTCCTTTTTTTGGTAGTAATTTCTTGTTTTCAGAAATTCAAAATATTTTGTTGGAGGCAATGTTTCATTTATTATGCGACTCTGGGTGCCCCGGTACTTTCGTTTGTCTTTTCATAAATGTTCCAGATGCAATAGTCTTCTGCACGAAGGAATATTTTATATTACAGGCCTACCTATTCGTTTTCTAAACAATTATTTTCAACTATAAGAAACTTTTAAATTGTATGTACCGCAATAATTGTTCAATGCATTTCAAATTCTTTTGTTTTTATCTAGCTCATGAAATAAAATTGAATCACATACTTATTGGATTTATGTACTGAGACACATTAATACCTCCCAAGATGACAGATATCATGTGACGAAAAATTTGGAACACCCTATATATATAAATAATTTAGATATTGTAGATAGATATGTATTTCATGGTATAAAATTTTATTTTTTGGTCGTATTTCGTGTCATTAGGAAAAATGGTGTCTTGGTTAGGTTAGTTTAGTTCGTAGAAGTGTAGTATATTGAATTTTTGTGTCATTTTGTATATTTTCTTGGGTTTTATGATTTTTTGTGGTAAAAACTTAATATTTTAGTGTTTTTCATGTCTTCAGAACATTTTCCTATCGAATTCTGAAGTTAGGAGTCATCTATAAAAGTTTCATAATTTTCTACGTAAATTTTTAATAATTTCTGGTTTCTATATTTTCGGCCATCTTAACATAAATTCTTAAAAAGTCCTTTAAATCGAACATTACTTTCTTCTACATGCATCATCTGACGTAAACGAAGAATTATCAGGTGTCAAAAGTTAATTGGTCGGTATTTTTCATCTTAAATCACGATTTGTTCATCCTATTGTTGTCGAGATTTATCAGCCAATCCCCGTAATCATCTTTGTGAGACAGACGCCTTGAAGAGTAGCATCCATAGTGGATGGTACGGATTTTATTAGTGTGAATAATTTTCGGCGAAATACAAAAGATTTTGGATGATTTTAAGTGAAAAATTAACTTCGAAAGAAAACCAAAGTGGTGAATGTTAAAAGAGGTCATAAAAAAACCACAAAGGACCGAGTGACGGAGCGAAACGAGGACAAAATAGCAAGTTGGTGTTTCGGTGCTGAAGGTTTCATGGCGCAGTAACGCTATTGTGATGAAGTTGGTATCTTCGGATAAAATTTTTTTGTAACTACGGTTTTGTTCGCACTTAGCGAATCGTAGAAAATGAATACGTAAAGAGGAATACCCGTCTCCAAATGCCTAGATAATAAACTATGGGTAGAGGCAGAATACTGGAATAAAGTAATTTCCTGCAGATTGTCCAGGTTCGATGTCCGAGGAGTGGAATCCAAAATGTTTTTGATGTAACATTTGTTCTAAAATATTGTGTTCGAGTTTGTGAGTATAACAGTGGTTTGGAAAGTGTAAACAGGAAACCAGGTTAGTGAACCAAATTCATATTACTTTACAGTACAGTTTGACGATCAAGAAGTTATGTTAGTGATAGCTACCATTTTCACGATGTGCGAGTAAAGAACCCCGTTCCCTACAGAGCTACTTTTCGATCATTCACATGTAGGCAAGCAGTTTCTCTTTGGAAAAGGGGGGGTTATCAAAAATGTACGTAACATACAGTCTCTTATTTTCGTATGTAATGTAGAAGGTAACTAAATCCATAGAAATTTCGATATCTCTTTAGGCTTGCATAACAAAATTTACTTAATATAATCCTGTACCAAATTAATTAGGTAGTACCGTAATGATTCATACAGGAAAAATTTGAGAATTCGGTAGTAACGCGTTCTAAAATATCTATAGTGTAGTAATATTTGTACACTCTCGAAAGAAAGGAAAATTTATTGTGTGTACAGCTGCACCACGTCACTGATGGTACGAAGTTCGTATCCCGTCTTCGATACTTTTATTTAAAAACATCAGTTTGCTGTTCACCTTGAAAGATTTTTTTAACGCTAATTTTAGATATAAAATGATGAAAATTAGACTATGATAAGATATCCGTTTTCGCTTACTTTCACGTCCCTATACTTAATATGTGCATATATATCTATATAGTGTGATACTTTGTGTTTTGTTTATGTATGTACTTGTGCGTAGGTTAAGATTAGGTTAAGTTAGGGTAAGAATGTAATGTTGATGTGTGCAAATTTAATGAATGTTGTGATAGCAGTTGAATATTCCTGCTTGAATAATTTGTAATGAATAATTTATGACAAAATAAGTAATATAGCACACACAAAACTTGAAGGGGCAGGATGTTTAATTCCCTGCAATATATATAAAATATAAAACTGAATGCTATGATTCATAATGATTCTAATAAGTAACCGGGACGATGTAGTAACAATTTGGATTTTTTTTTTTAAGATTTGAAAGCGAACTTTTGTAAAGATGATTTTTTTTTTTTATTTTGTGGTAAAGAGCATGTAATAACGTTCAATATAGCAAATGTAATACAGATAGAGAAGGTGAGCATGCGTGCGGCTGAACAAAAGAAATGTAGCATAACTGTACACATTACAATTTTATTTTATTTGTTTATTTTAATTAAAATTTTCTTGAGATACCCATTAAATGGATAAAATATGAAACTTAATATTTTCATTTCGAATAAATACAGAGAAACCCAGTAGTTTAGGGAATTTTAGGTACGTTCAAATGGTACAAGGGTAGATTCAGTAACAACGGTCTGTAATAATTATAGTGAAAGATCAACTGAAAGTGAAACGGTACAGATAGCGTTTGAGGGGAACCCAAAAGTAGACATAATAACCTTTTTCAAAATTTATTTTTTTTTCTCTTTCTTTCGGTCGTTGCGTAGAATCAAAGAAATTTTTCACACATTACCCCGTTTGAGTTCAGCGTTCTCACATGATAGTGGAGTGCACGAATGTTTTGCGGGTTGCCAGGCGCACTTCTGTGGGGGCCCAAACAGGTCTGTGACTGGTTAAACTGGCAATACATTTGGGCACACCTCAATCAAGGGAAGGTGAACGTCATACAATACATAAGTCAGATGCGTAATTACATTTTCTTTTATTTATTTATTTCTGGGTAGATACAAAATAATTTTTTTCAGCCAAGATTTATTTATTATTTTTATTTATTTATTTATTTACTTTTTGTTGGAGAGTTACAAAAATGGCGCCTTTTCAGCCAGGATTATGTCTGGTTTTGGAACTATCAAGCTTTATTTGTACCGAAAGACATCAATGTAATGCAAGCCTTAAAAGAGTGAAGATGTTAGTAAAATAGTTTTGTGTGTAAATAAATCTTAACTAATTTACGAATAACAGTGTACTAATCGAAAGCCTAGGTTAAGGTTAAAAAAAAAAAGTCTGAAAGCATAGTTACTTACCTTTTCTCGAGAGTAATGTGGTTACATGTGAGTGCTTGGAAGGTAGTCTCTGGGGAACAATGTGAAATAGAAAAAGAATAATGACAAGTCAGAAGTCTAGCACAGAAACTCATGAAGTGGAAGAATATATGTGCTGCCAAGAGCAAATAGAAGGATATAGTGTATTTTGCGATGGTTGTCGCTTGTGGATACATGCAAAATGTTATGATCTTTCCGATGAGGAAGTTGCAAAATTAGATAAAAGCACAGACCCTTGGTTGTGTAAAAATTGTGAGTTAAATAAGATCTCACGTGTCAATCTTCCTGAGTCTTCGGACAATTGTGATGATATCGATGGTCGCACGAACGAAACTCCCTCAATTAGTGCGCGCGAAAATGCAAGTGTAGATCAGGTGCCGACTGAGA
This sequence comes from Thermobia domestica, assembly GCF_964235325.1. NCBI lineage: Eukaryota > Metazoa > Arthropoda > Insecta > Zygentoma > Lepismatidae > Thermobia > Thermobia domestica. Next base: position 4,783,958 of record NC_137471.1, read on the forward strand.
CAGGGTCTTCAGTCAATATGACTGCTATGCTAGAACAATTTGCACAAATGCTGAGTACAAATTTAGACAGAAAAATCGAACAAATTAATGAGAATGTAAATGAAAACTTTGTTAAGATGAATGATAATTTTAATGAAAAATTTGAAAGGTTCAAAATTGAGATAACTCAATCTGTTTCTGAAAAAGTAGAATCTGTGAGTAGGGACGTTGAGGAAATTCGAACGGAAGTTAAGGACCTTCAGTCCACATTCAGTAATTTTCAAGGACAGGTGAACAACAAAGTCACGGAAATAGAGAAAGAGTTGACATTGTCGGAAGACACTTTGAATCGTAGATGCGATACTCTTGCGAAAGAGTTATCACATCTGGAATCAAAGCAAAAAGATTGCTTTCGCTTACTTGATGTGAAGGTGCAGACTTTAACTAACCGCGTCAATCGTGTTGAAGTTAGATCACGTAAACGGTCGCTCAAGCGTGTGTATACTGGTTCCGCTGGATCGGATACGTCAGATTCCGATATCCAGGTGGAAGTTCCGGTATCTTCTACTGGAGAAACTGGAGCGGTCACCACGATGACGGTGTCTGTCTGCCATTCAACGGCCAGTGATACTGTGAATGTGGGTTCAATAATTAAAACAGGTCAATTGACATCGATTGATGGGAGAACGGTACGGATCAATGAAAGAATTGATGGAATACCGAGCGTTGTAGGAATTTCTGGTTTACCTGTGTCCAATTCTGTTAGTAATGCTTCGCAAGGTTGTTGTAGGTTAAGTCATTCGCCTCTTATGTCTAGCCAGGTTGTTTCCAATCCGGTTTCCATGAACGTTGGAATTCCGGAGGGTGTCTACAATCATACGGTTTCCTCTGCGCCAGAAACATATCATTTAGGACAAAATTGTGTAACTATACCCTTTTCGGAACAAAATTCTCAACGGGCAAAGAGTACCGTACTTGGTTGTAACACTCTTCCGAACGCCAACTATCGCAATGAAACTTTAATAGGTAATAGACCGTTAAACTTTAATTTATCCGAGATAAGAAATTTACCAATTTTTGCGGGTGAGTATGGTTTAGCTGGATCCTTTCTAGAAGACCTTGAACGGACTTTTGAGTTGTTAGCCGTTTCAGAGCGTAGTAAATTATTACTATTACCACAGTGCCTTACGGCGCGAGCAAAAGCGTGGTATAGAACGATAGTAGACAAAATTCAGTGTTATTCGGACTTTGTACAACTTTTTAAAGAAAATTTCTTGTCGAGCAAGATGGAAAGAATTCAGAAAAAGTTTATCCAAGGCATGCGATATGATAAGAACAAATATCAAAGGTTCACTGATTTTGCTTGGAAGATAATTGATGAATATTATACCGCCATTCAAAATCCCGATGAGGCAGAACTGTTGGAAATTCTACTCGACTGTCTACCAGCCAATGAATCAAAGCTTCTGAGAGCAGTGGAACCGAAAACTATACATCAGCTGATCCTGAAACTAACCGAAATTGAAGGTTATCCCGAGAACTCAGAGTCTGTCATTGAACGGAAGTGGAAAAGACCATACGTGCGTCAAGTCAAGATTGCCAAGAAGTCAGAGAAGAACTTGAAACAGATGAAGGATTCCTCGTCCCAAACGGAAGAGGAAAACAAGAAACAAAATCCGTCGAATGATTCACAGAGTACTTCAAGTACTGGTAATAGAGGAAGAAGAGCCTCCTTCAGATCGAATAATTGGAGAAATAGGAATCATCAAAATTGGAACTCGCAGGAAAGAGGCAATGGAAGACCACGCTTCAAACCGTATATCGGGGAGCAAGGACAGATGTATCGATATGGTGCAAGCCCACAGTTTAACAATCTGTGTACATCTCAGCCGTACATGACAGGTGCAGGAACTTCTGGTGGAACGCCGACCTATCCGATGTATTCGTCAGGTGTTCCTCCTGGAGGTGGAGCAGTACCCAACACTGCGCCTCCTCAGGCGGTGCACATGGCGACGGCAGCGGGTTCGTTTCCGTCTTACCAGCAGTTCGTGCCAACCAGAGAGAGTTTGGAAAAAATTATTTAGAAACTCAGCACAACTTCAGACGTTAACTGGTAAAAATATTGGAACACAGAACTTCGACAATTTAAAATTGTTTCGCTGTTCGGAGGAGAAACGAGCAGAACTTCTTAACGAAACAAGTGAGGTACTTGATAAAAATTGAAAAAAAAAATGAAAAGTAAAGTTCTTGTAGATGTAAGGATTAGATTTAAGGAGTAGATGTAAGTATTCTGAGTATTATGTTCTTTCTAAAAAAAAAAAAAAAAAAAAATTGTATTCCTTTATCAATGAAAACAATTTTTTTTCTCTAAGGCACCCGGAAGATAATACCTCCCAAGATGACAGATATCATGTGACGAAAAATTTGGAACACCCTATATATATAAATAATTTAGATATTGTAGATAGATATGTATTTCATGGTATAAAATTTTATTTTTTGGTCGTATTTCGTGTCATTAGGAAAAATGGTGTCTTGGTTAGGTTAGTTTAGTTCGTAGAAGTGTAGTATATTGAATTTTTGTGTCATTTTGTATATTTTCTTGGGTTTTATGATTTTTTGTGGTAAAAACTTAATATTTTAGTGTTTTTCATGTCTTCAGAACATTTTCCTATCGAATTCTGAAGTTAGGAGTCATCTATAAAAGTTTCATAATTTTCTACGTAAATTTTTAATAATTTCTGGTTTCTATATTTTCGGCCATCTTAACATAAATTCTTAAAAAGTCCTTTAAATCGAACATTACTTTCTTCTACATGCATCATCTGACGTAAACGAAGAATTATCAGGTGTCAAAAGTTAATTGGTCGGTATTTTTCATCTTAAATCACGATTTGTTCATCCTATTGTTGTCGAGATTTATCAGCCAATCCCCGTAATCATCTTTGTGAGACAGACGCCTTGAAGAGTAGCATCCATAGTGGATGGTACGGATTTTATTAGTGTGAATAATTTTCGGCGAAATACAAAAGATTTTGGATGATTTTAAGTGAAAAATTAACTTCGAAAGAAAACCAAAGTGGTGAATGTTAAAAGAGGTCATAAAAAAACCACAAAGGACCGAGTGACGGAGCGAAACGAGGACAAAATAGCAAGTTGGTGTTTCGGTGCTGAAGGTTTCATGGCGCAGTAACGCTATTGTGATGAAGTTGGTATCTTCGGATAAAATTTTTTTGTAACTACGGTTTTGTTCGCACTTAGCGAATCGTAGAAAATGAATACGTAAAGAGGAATACCCGTCTCCAAATGCCTAGATAATAAACTATGGGTAGAGGCAGAATACTGGAATAAAGTAATTTCCTGCAGATTGTCCAGGTTCGATGTCCGAGGAGTGGAATCCAAAATGTTTTTGATGTAACATTTGTTCTAAAATATTGTGTTCGAGTTTGTGAGTATAACAGTGGTTTGGAAAGTGTAAACAGGAAACCAGGTTAGTGAACCAAATTCATATTACTTTACAGTACAGTTTGACGATCAAGAAGTTATGTTAGTGATAGCTACCATTTTCACGATGTGCGAGTAAAGAACCCCGTTCCCTACAGAGCTACTTTTCGATCATTCACATGTAGGCAAGCAGTTTCTCTTTGGAAAAGGGGGGGTTATCAAAAATGTACGTAACATACAGTCTCTTATTTTCGTATGTAATGTAGAAGGTAACTAAATCCATAGAAATTTCGATATCTCTTTAGGCTTGCATAACAAAATTTACTTAATATAATCCTGTACCAAATTAATTAGGTAGTACCGTAATGATTCATACAGGAAAAATTTGAGAATTCGGTAGTAACGCGTTCTAAAATATCTATAGTGTAGTAATATTTGTACACTCTCGAAAGAAAGGAAAATTTATTGTGTGTACAGCTGCACCACGTCACTGATGGTACGAAGTTCGTATCCCGTCTTCGATACTTTTATTTAAAAACATCAGTTTGCTGTTCACCTTGAAAGATTTTTTTAACGCTAATTTTAGATATAAAATGATGAAAATTAGACTATGATAAGATATCCGTTTTCGCTTACTTTCACGTCCCTATACTTAATATGTGCATATATATCTATATAGTGTGATACTTTGTGTTTTGTTTATGTATGTACTTGTGCGTAGGTTAAGATTAGGTTAAGTTAGGGTAAGAATGTAATGTTGATGTGTGCAAATTTAATGAATGTTGTGATAGCAGTTGAATATTCCTGCTTGAATAATTTGTAATGAATAATTTATGACAAAATAAGTAATATAGCACACACAAAACTTGAAGGGGCAGGATGTTTAATTCCCTGCAATATATATAAAATATAAAACTGAATGCTATGATTCATAATGATTCTAATAAGTAACCGGGACGATGTAGTAACAATTTGGATTTTTTTTTTAAGATTTGAAAGCGAACTTTTGTAAAGATGATTTTTTTTTTTTTTATTTTGTGGTAAAGAGCATGTAATAACGTTCAATATAGCAAATGTAATACAGATAGAGAAGGTGAGCATGCGTGCAGCTGAACAAAAGAAATGTAGCATAACTGTACACATTACAATTTTATTTTATTTGTTTATTTTAATTAAAATTTTCTTGAGATACCCATTAAATGGATAAAATATGAAACTTAATATTTTCATTTCGAATAAATACAGAGAAACCCAGTAGTTTAGGGAATTTTAGGTACGTTCAAATGGTACAAGGGTAGATTCAGTAACAACGGTCTGTAATAATTATAGTGAAAGATCAACTGAAAGTGAAACGGTACAGATAGCGTTTGAGGGGAACCCAAAAGTAGACATAATAACCTTTTTCAAAATTTATTTTTTTTTCTCTTTCTTTCGGTCGTTGCGTAGAATCAAAGAAATTTTTCACACATTACCCCGTTTGAGTTCAGCGTTCTCACATGATAGTGGAGTGCACGAATGTTTTGCGGGTTGCCAGGCGCACTTCTGTGGGGGCCCAAACAGGTCTGTGACTGGTTAAACTGGCAATACATTTGGGCACACCTCAATCAAGGGAAGGTGAACGTCATACAATACATAAGTCAGATGCGTAATTACATTTTCTTTTATTTATTTATTTCTGGGTAGATACAAAATAATTTTTTTCAGCCAAGATTTATTTATTATTTTTATTTATTTATTTATTTACTTTTTGTTGGAGAGTTACAACATACTGTAAGGTAAACTGGAGTTATCCCGACACTCACTCTTGTCTTAAGTTTTCTGGTTACGGGCCTAATTCACGTGTTTTGTCAACAAAATATTTGTATATTAAATTTTTCTTTCTATTAGTTTAACCTCCCACGGTTATGCACTTTACGCTAAGTTAGATGGATGATGTGGGGGTATTTGGTGCAATGATGATGTGGAAGAAAACAGTATCCCGAGAAAACTCTGGACACGAAAATGTCCACCGAAAACTTACTTGACCAGTAATAGAACCAGGGACCCACGTACCAGAGGTAAACGTCGTAACACTGAACCATCAAGCCCCCCTAAATTTCTTTCTATCAAAATTTTAAAATGGATGGCCAGGTTGTATTGAACAGGACTGTACATTCAAACCTGCTATAGTAATCTCTGAGATATTGTGTTCCCTAGAGTCTAAGTGGTCGCACGTATCTTTGGTTTGGGAGAGCCGGGTTCGATTCCTGACAGGAACTTGTGTGATTCGGATCCCACGTTAAGCTATAGGTCAACGTCTCATATAGGCTCGTTGCTGAAACGAAGCCCAAAGTCAGAAACTCACTTATTCACTCAATCTCTGAAGTTTTAAATAACTGATATAGATCTATTTGGTCATAGATTGTTCATTTACGTAATTACTAAAGTATGGGATACTTCCAATGTCGTCCTCTGTTGTATGGGGTCCTGGGTTCAAACCCTGCTTCCGCCAAGTGAACTTTGTGGTGGACGAATACCTTGTGCGTGGGTTTTCTCGGGGTTCTCCCGTTTCCTCCCACTTTCTTCATTCCACCATTTCATTCATTATACTACTCATTATCACAGTCTCCTTTAGACTCGCCGGCATAATCGTGGGACGTAAAACTCAAAGATTTCATTTCATTTTCATTTTTTCCAATGTCGTGTAGGCTAGGCAAATGAAACGAAAGTTGCGTGATCCCACGTTGCCGCGTTCAGTGTTTTTTTTTTTTTTTTCAGAAATAATGTTCCGGGAGAGCACACTTAGTATTCCGAGGGGGCACTGCTGATAACATTCTATTTCTTATTATGTTATAAACGTATTGTTTTGGCCTGCTCCGGGGAAGGTACTCTCAGAGCTCCAGGGGGCAGTGCCCCCAAAAAACAGCTCTGGAACAAACACTGGCCGCGTTAGAGATTTATTTAATCACACGCACTACAACGTGTTACAATTGTCTCGTTTTTTAAAACAAGATCTGAAAACTCCATAGTTCTTCCATTTCCAACAGCGTTTAAAGGAAACTTGCATCTATATCTTGAAATGTCATAATCACTGTTCATGAATATACCGTAAATGGCATGGAAATATTTTTATGGTATATAGTTGACTTGCTAATTTATAGATGGCAATAATAAGTTATAGTAGTTTTTTTGTATAACCTTTTCGGCTATAGTAAAAAGACATATTTTAGTACTTGTACACTTAATATAATATTTAGTTCCCCATTAAACATTCAAAAGGAATGTTGTTTTTCCACAGTATTGTAAATGATTATTTTTGTACCTATAAACTACTCAAAACCAAAGATTACATATATCCTAATTTCATTGTTTAATTTACGTAGCATGTATGGCTTGATTCTTAAATATTTTATGTAATTTTTGTGTGTAAGCACTTGCTGGGTTTCTATATGAAATCGTAAGTGCTTGTTACGAACATTAATTGTAAGATATATTGCAATATTTAAGGAGATGGAAACATTTTAACATGCAAGTTTTCTATCTGTGCTTTCTGAAACTAGTACTCAACAAATTCAATGAAATTAAATGAAATGTTTAGTTGAATGTTTAATTATAATGCTCTTTAGGCCAAACAGAATGACATAATTTTATTTTTCCAATTAAATGGCAAAATTCTTCAGATCAGTCTTCCTCCATAGAATACATCTTATTATTGCACATATAGCCACGGCACATAAATATCAATGGAACAAGTGCAATTTAATGGATACACTCATTTTATTTAGAACTAGTTGAATATACCCATGCTTAGCACGGGGGTTGCATTTGGAAGTCAACGTCTGTGGAAGTATCACCATTCATTTCAGCGACCGCGGAAACTATGGATTTTACACAAATATCGGTCATTTTCTACTACTTTTACATGTCCCGGTAAACGCCTCCCTGATATCCTCTGGTTCGAATTTTGACAAAAACGTTTCACTCTGGTCTGGGGCCTGGACCAAGGTATCCACGACCAAAATTTCGTAACTTTCGGTCAACTTGTCTGGTCCCCAGGTCGGTCCCGGTAAACGCTCCCATTGAGGTCCTCCTGGTCAGAAATTTGAAAAAAGCGCTTCGTCTTGATCTGGGGCCTCAACCAAGGCACCCCTGACCAAAATTTGGTAACTCTCGGTCCACTCTTTTGGTCCCCAAGCCGCACACAGACAAACACACAAACAAACTCTTTATTTTATTTATTTTAGATAGATTGTTCTTCGCTGGTGTTTACAAAACTATTTTCTGATCTGCCGAAATTTACAGTATATGTTTCCAGGCCCTATAGAATAATTACTAATATTTGCTTTATCACAATTCTTAAACTTAAGAGTGGGCTAATATACCCTTGCAAAAATTTGAAACGGGAGCATCAAAAAACCAATGTTCTATGTAAGAGAATAAAGCCTTATACTCAATCATATCACTATTTGTTACAATACATGCCTACTCTAGACAATGAATTAGAACTAAAACACAGACGTAATAAAATGTAGTTTTTGCAATTATTTATGGCATTATTTCCTCATGAAAGAAACTAACTGGGCAATTCAAGATTATATTCGTATATACATGAGAATTATAGAACACTGTGGGAGACTTTTACGCTGGGGACCAAAATAATCTATAGCGAAGGTATAGGATAATATATTTTGGTATGAGAAATATATGAAAATTACCTTACGTATGAAAAGTTCGATTTCATTAACATAAGTTATTAAATATTCTACAAACTACTCATAAATTTCTAACAGCCAAATGTAAAATAAAGAGTTATCAACTTTTGGCGGTAGAGCCAAAGAAAAAAATATTACTCCATGTACACAGGCACGTATCCAGGGGGGTCTAGGGGGGCCGAATTCCTCTAAATTTTGGCTGGCACCCCTAAAATTTTCACGGTAGGCAGGCAAATGAACTATAATATAGTGATGAACTATAATATGGTTGGATCGGGTCCCCTAACTTCAGCCGGGCACCCCTACACTTTTGGGCTGGCTACAGGCCTGTATGTACACTCATGCCCAAATGATTGTCTCATATCTATAACTGTCTTCTTGTAAGAATATAATTTGATAATGATTTTGCAGGGCACTTTTAATACTTGATACTATGTGTATAATCCTTAAATGTATACAATATTTCTGGTAAATTTCATAGGAAAAGAATTATAATATGAAAATTAGAATGAGTAAAACAAAATGTTGCTAAATGGACAAGAAAGTTTTATTTTCGTTTTATTGTTCTTATTCACTGATCTTTTGACATGAAATTTGCCACATACTTGTCTTTGCCGATTATCCCTTTGGGGTACTTATGGTACAATTTGTACCATACGGGTGTTTCATGGTACATTGCGTTATAACTCTCCTATTTGAGTTTTTTAGTCCGGTTTTGTTTGTTTGATTTGTTTTTCAAGTCCAGAAGCATTGTAGAAGACCTAACGTATGGTTTCACACCTTCCTGCGTCAAGTCTTAGGATGTGATGACGTCATAATTTTAAAATATATATATTGTTTTATTAAGCCTATGTTCATTATTTTTTGCGGGCTTATTTTTGCACGTAGAAGATTGAAATTTTGCACAAACATTCAGTCCATCGAGTAGTATTTACCAGATTTTTTTCAGACTTCTGCGTTAAAACAGGGGGGTATCCAGTTGGGCAAAATGTTGAAAAAAGAGATATTTTTACCAAAAAAATCCCTTTCTTCGGGATTTTCCCGCCTTAGATACATGATGAAGACGTGTGAATGGTACCGCCTGAAAGGCAGTTCTATTCTGAAGAGAATGATGTGCAAACCATGATCCTAGGGTAATTAGGGATGTCTCAGGGAATTTTTACAAAATATCCTTCTGTATACGGGAATATGTGGCATTGTCGGTATATATATATATATTTTTTTTTTTTTTTTTGGTGGGCTTACTTTTGCACCTAGAAGATTGAAATTGTGAACAAACATTCAGTCCACCTAGTAGTATTTATCAGATTTTTTCAGATCTCTGCGTTAAAACAGGGGGCTCCAGAGGGGCAAAAAGTTTGAAAAAAGGGATATTTAGACCAAAAAATCCCTTTCTTCGGGATTTTCCCGCCTTAGATACACGATGGAGACACGTGAGTCGCGCCGTCTGAAAGGCAGTTCTATTCTGAAGAGAACGATGGGCGAAACATGACCCTAGGGTAATTAGGGTTGTCTCAGGGAATTTTTATCAAAATATACTTCTGTATAGGGGAATATTGGACATTTTCGGTATTTTTTGCAGGCTTATTTTTGCACTTAGAAGATTGAAATTGTGCACAAACATTTAGTCCACCGAGTATTATTTAACAGATTTTTTTCAGATTTCTGCGTTAAAACAGGGGGGTCCAGAGGGGCAAAAACTTTTAAAAAGGGATATTTAGACCCAAAAATCCCTTTTTTTTCGGGATTTTCCCACCTTAGATACATGATGGAGACATGTGAATGGTACCGGATGAAAGGCAGTTCTATTCTGAAGAGAATGATTGGCAGATTATAGTCCTAGGGTAAATAGAGATGTCTCAGGAAATTTTTCACCTGAGATCATGTCTTTTGCAGTAACTTGGGGCATTGTGGGGATTCTTGATAAAATTTCTTCCGCCCTTAGTATTCAAGATAGAAACTTGAAATTTGGAACACACATTCCGTCTACCAAGTACTATTTATCAGATTTTTTTGAGATCTCTACGTTCATACAGAGCTGTTCCAGAGCGGCCCAAAGTGTGAAAAAAAATTCCCCCGAAATGTTTTCTTTGACATCACTTTTCCCTCTCCTGGTATATGGTATGCGCATGCAAGTAATACCATTTGAAAGCCAGCTCCATTCTGAAGAGAATGAGGTATGAACCATGATTCTAGGATGCAGTAGCTGCAGTAGCTGCTTGACTGAAAGTCTAAAAAAATACTTCCAAAACCCAGATACCCGACAGGGTTATATACACACTAACATTATAAGAAATACGAGGCAAATTCGTTATAAAATTATATTCCTACAACATATTTATAGACATGAGACAATAATTTTGGACATGAGTGTACATTCCTGCATTTGTGAGTTCTTTATTTATAGTCCAATTACCCCTCTCACACTCTCTTTGCTACGTGCTCACACTTAAGCATATTATAATCTGCCACCTCAATAACTAAGAGATTTGACTCATTACCATTAAATATTAATATCTTATAGTATCTAGGATAGATTCGCAGAGATCACAGCAAACGTGAAAGAAACAATCACCATCAAAGTTCGGTACTCACCATCACACGACGGAAGAATGCTAGCCGAGGATGATAACTCCATGTATTGCACATTAAAATACTTTTATTCACGAACACTGATACAAATCATGTCACACTATATCTCATTAATAGATAATACATATATCGTCACTTAAATTAATATATATTTGTTTCCCAAACGTTTCTAATGAAAAGTTGTCTTTTGAAATGTAACTGAAAATAATAATAAATTCATACCACTTTTTTTTTGTTGTCTTCTATTTCTATTACTTCAATAGTACGTTTGTCCGTTGTTCCACATATATTGCTTTCCACTCAGGTACTGTTGCAGGACATTTTATGAAAAAGACTAGTCAAAATAATTATTATCACTTCCTTGACTCAGTCATTTTGCACAATACATATGCTCATACAAGCTACCATAAATGTTGAAGATGTGACTGTGAAGCAATTTTACAACTATTACACAACTTTCTCTTCACCCTTCCGAAATGAGTGGCTCGAAATACAAATTCTTCTTAGGTGCAAATTAAGCATTATATTAATTATGCTGTTTTAGTAACTAGAATGAGGGTGTTATGATATAGTATAGTATAGTCAGTGGCGTATTTACGATTTTGTTTCGGAAGGGGCTTTGTTAACTTTCGGGGGGGCTTTGCCTGAAAATGTGAAAATTCTGCAAGATATTTCATATACTTTACTATAGTAAGTAATATTTCGGGGGGGGCTTAAACCCGGAAGCCCCCCTAAATACGCCACTGAGTATAGCAGTACTTGTAAAAAGTTCCCCAACGGCTAAATATCTCGGTAAATACGCATTTTGCTGAAAAGTGAAAGTGAAACATTGTAGGATATCAAGAAAACTGTAGGAACCTCGTGCCAGTCAAAATATGTGCTGCCCTGTGCGAATCCCACTGGGCGGAACTTTGATTTCTCGAATGAGAGCTTTCATTTTTATTCCAAATTCCGTACCTGTGGAACAAACTAAATCAGAATATGTATTGCCCAAAGCTGTAGGATATAATTCTGAGACCATAGAAAGCCGGGAAAAGTGAAATGAAATGAAATCTTTAAGTTTTACGTCCCACAATTACGCCGGCTTGGCTAAAGGAGACAGTGATGATGATAAATGAAGGAAATTGTGGAATGAAGAAAGTGGGAGGAAACGGAGGAGCCCCGAGAAAACCCACGCACATGGTGTTTATCCATCACTAAGTTCACTTGGCTCGAGCTGGGATCGAACCAAGGACCTCAGGTACCACAATTGAACGCTCTATCACTGAGCCACTGCCGCCCCTCAAAGAGGGCCGGAAAGAATATCAGCGTGAGAAGTGTGAAAAGTTCAGGAACGTCTAAACATCTCTGTTAGAATGTGGTTTATCTGAGAGCTTGCAAAATAAACGTTACAGTAAATAAAGAGAACTATCTGATAGCCAGAGGATGCCAAAATGTGTGCGGGCCTGTGCGGGCCCCACAACGTCGAACTTCTAGTTTCGCAAATGGGAGCCCCATTTTCTTATTCCAAATTTGACAAGTACGGGAAAAGCTAAATCAGAAAATGCTCTAGGATATACGTACCAGGTCCCACAGGGCCGGAAACAGTATCACGGTAAGAAATGTCAAATGTTCCGTAACGGCGAAATATCTCAGTCAGAATGCGTTTTTTTTTTTTTTTTTTTGAAAACATTAGAAACCCAAAAGTTGCAGAAAATCAAGAAAAACTCCGGGTGGGCGGGCCAATCAAAATGGATAGTGCCTTGCGTGTCTCCAAAGGGCCGCAATTTCATTTGACAAATGGTATCCTACACTTGTTACTCGAAATTGTTCTGCACGAAAATACTATGTGAACGTATTGTGCTGCTCAGTTCTGTTGGATTTTGGACGGTGGGTCCCAGATTGCCCAAAAGTGGGTTAATGATGAAAAGTCCCAGCAATCTGGATTTGCTAAATGAAATCCTACGAAACGTACTGGAAAGTAAATTCGTAGATTATGAAAGCAGATACAGTATGTTGGTCAACAGGACACCATTCTTAGAAATCTTAACTTGCCTGTAAAATGTAAATTAAAGCATAGCTTTCTCGGTATTTCCAGTATTTTGGTTAATAAAATGAAGCCACCATTCAGTTTTCACGAATACTGGGAGAAAGGGAAAAGAATACGGCAACCTTGAGTACGATTTGAACTCGACTTGATAAGTTATAAGTCCAGCGTCCTATTGACTATACAGATACGTACTTAGCCGTTCCGGAACTTTTCAGACTTCTGACGCTGATACTGTTTCCGGCCATATGGCCTCGGAATCACATCCTACAGCTTTGGGCAGTACATATTCTGATTTTGTTTGTTCCGTAGATACAGAAGTTGATCCAAAAAATCGGGGCGCTCATTTCAAAAATCAGTTTGCTTCTACTGGCACTGTAAAAAAATGAAGAGTTGAAACAACACAAAATAACTACCACTTTAGCGTGTTAATGCGAGAAAATGTGTTAATATGTTTAATTCGCCCTAATTACAGTAGTTACTAATTAACCAGCTTATCTTTTTAAAAAGTCATCCTCTCCCATCTCCACCCCAGGGGGTGAGGATGTACTTGAACATCACGAAAATTGATATTGTCAAACTCAGCGACCTCGAAAACTTAATTCAACACTATATCTGTCGTTTTCGATTACTTTTAAAATTTCGCCCCCTTTGCTGTGGAGTGGAATGTGACCTTAAAGTTGAATTGGATTAAAACTGTCACTATTCATCTCATCGACCCCAAAACCTGTGAATTCAGCTCTAATATTGGTCGTTTTTGGTGGGGGCGGCAAACTATGTAGAGCACACGGGCGCGCACAACATATAAATACGGTCCTGATGGGGCCACACAGGGCCGCATACATTTTGACTGGAACTAGCTTTCTATAGTTCTGTTGATATCATGCAACTTTTTACCTTAACGTTTAAAAAAAAACGCATTCTAACCGAAGCATTTAGCCGTTTCGGAACTTTTCACATTTCTCACGAGGATACTCTTTCCTGTCTTATGGCCTCGGAATCACATCCTACAGCTTTGAGCGATACATATACTGATTTAGTTCGTACCATAGATACGGAATTTGGAGTATAAAAAATGGGGGCCATCATTTGAAATATCAAAGTTGGACCTACACATTTTGACTGAAAAGAGTTTCCAATAGTTTTTTTCATATCCTACAACGTTTCACTTTCAAGTTTTCAGCAAAACGTGTATTTACCGAGATATTTAGCCGTTCCGAAAGTTTTGACAAGCACTGTATATTTCTTACTAACCACACACCATGTGGAGTCGGTCTACGAACCGATTCTCAATATGTCCGATATGTACAAGTTGATACACTTACCTATTGATTGTAAAATTGTGCATCCTCACAGCATCTGTGTCGTATAACTATACTCAAATTATATCGCATATCTTCGTATTCTTCCTTACTTTATCTATAGTGAGCTGCTGTAAGTAAAGATTAACCTAATTACTACACAATTTTATTTTCTTATTTAGAAATATAATTTCATTAGATTATAGGAGCTATTTCGTAAGAATTCTACAGTGTATTTCCAATTATGAGCAATTAATTTCTTTCAGCTAGCAGTAGCAAGAGGGCTCTCATGTGTACAAAGACGAACGTGGAACATATCTTCTCAATTATAGTTTGACAAGTTTATAATAAGTCAGATTTGCAGTTGCGAAAGAATAACAAATAGCTATTAATTTTTATTTTAAGTAGAATTTTGTTTTTTAGCATTTGTAAGGACATGTTTTCTAACAACTGCTAAAATGATGGCCCTATATTAAATATGCAATTTACATAATTTATTATACAGTATTATAACTTATTATTATTTTTATTATTATCAGTACATGTATAGTTTCAGTAGGGTTTCACAGTGATGTCGAATTTGGTGCGTTCTTTATGTCAATAGTTTATCCTCGTCTGTTGAAGTCTATCATAGAATAATTCCCATCCTAGTTTTAAACAATAGCAAATAAACTTATATTTCGCCCGTAAATAAAAAATTCCTTTCCTGGATTCAAAACATTCTTTATGGACATAATCAAAGTGGTTGTCAGCCTCCTAGGATGTCTGTATTTCCGTCTCACTGTGGGTTATAGAAAAAAATCTCGTCCAGGAGGTAATGTGCCTAAGATTGATGACACATTCCCGCACTGGATGACGATGCTGATACCTTGCAAAAAGGAATGCAGTAGCTCGGGGTTCACCAGTTTCGATCGCTATTCGATGACCAACTTCATTAATGAAATTAGATCCTTCGTGACCCCAAGACCCACTGGTTTCTATTGCTAGTGTTACAAACCAATATTTGTCCAATAGATTTGTTTATTTTAGCTAGTGACAGGCAAAACGATTCACCTCTCAGATTCGTCGCTCAGTAGTTCGCTCACTAAAATGAATCGGTTCGTTTGAACGGCTCAGTGACTCACTTATATTTTTACAACCGGGAGAGGGTGAGGTTAAAACATAAAGTCGTATTATCAGACTAAATACAAATAACAGATGTCATGTATGAAAAAGTGTAATTCGGATGCAAAATCATCCCGAACCATGCCAACCCTGTGTACTTCCATAAAATACAGAGATGTTCGGATACAATTTAGGTGAATTACGTTTTGAATTTTGTACATCACAGCCTTAAGAATTTCCATAAAATACTCTTAAGCAGACCTTCATTATTTAGGCTGAAATTACCTTCTGCAAAGCAAATAATGAACTAAGTCGTAATCAGATTTGATTCTCTCTTATTATAAATATAATTATAGTTTACTGCAATTATTAAGAATTTATTTGAATTATATATGCTTATTTCAACATATCTTTCCCCTTAAGAATTATGTAACACTTACCTGTATTTAAAACTACCAGTTGCACAATTGGTGTACAAACATAGTAGCACTAATCAGTTCTTACCACTACTGCACATTTATGATCTCATTCTTTAAATTCTCAAATGAATTGTCGATTGCCAGAGCAGATTTAGGGAAAAGAACCGGCTGTAAAGGGCTCATATTTACTTAACCTACTCCCCAATTGTGTAAATTTAATTTTAATTAATAGTGAAAAGTTTACGAATTAATTTTGCTCTTTATATGTGAAATATCATTATAATTCCAATTGTAGCATCAATTATGACAACGCACACTTATGGAACTACATTGAAGAGGCGCGTGACAACCAGCAAAACCACCTCTCCAAAAGAGCAACTGACTAAACCAACCACAAGATCGTGAAGCAAGAAAGTGGTTCGCGAGTGAGCGACGTACTTACAAGATTCATATTCCTCAAACATTGGCACTCCGAAAGAAACGTGGTTCCCAGGGAATAGTGATTCCAAAACAATCACGACTCCTGAAGAGTAACTACTCTTGAAGAACTACAACTCCTGAAGAATCACGACTCTTAAGAACAACGACTCCCAGAGAATCACAACTCTTAAAGAATAACAACACCCGGAGAGTTACGACTCCCAAAGGGTCGTCGCTCTTTTCTAGTGAGCCATGACTCACTCAGTCATCCAAAAGAGTCGGTCAGAAGAGTCGGCTCACTCGCGAATGACACATCACTAATTTTAGCCTTTTGTCGGATTCTCTGTGAGCGGCGACGAGACCGGCCTGAATTGAAGAATGGGGTATGTTGAGCAAACGTATCAGAACATGTGAAATCCCAGACTAATGCTTTTCCGTTTTCCCACGGTACCAAGGTCATGCCGTCAGGCCTTTTACCATCAGAGCGGCAACAACTATTTAGTTCTTTTATTGAAGGAACTCCCGCTGAAACGAGGGCTCTACAAATGATATCATTCACATTATGATCTCGAGATTGTCTTCCCGCACTTGTTTTTACATGAAAGACCGTGTAATCCTTTTATTAACAATATATGCGTTGCAGGCAGAACAATGGTGAAGCTCACAAATATTAGCACCTAAGCGCAGAGCTGTAGCAATACGAAAGCTCTCATTTATTGTATCGTTGTATATTGTATCTTAACTTAAAACTTATAAGCTCTCACGATTTCTTAAAGAAACCACGTGAGAGCTTATTCACAAAAAATGTTTTGAAACGACGAATATATAAAATTTGTGGATTATTTTTTTGTAGAGGTAAAACCAAAATGTCTGCCAGTTTTAACTTTGAGTGCTTTACACTTATTAGAATATTCGTTTACAATACACCGAGAATTGAAAAAGTTTCTTAGAAACTTTTGATGGCGGATTAAATTTTCAATTATGTCCTGAGCCTACAAAGTATTTTGTTAACTGCAAATGCAATAATTTTAAAAAAATCTACATTGTTTTTGTTGCCATCTGTAGACTACCAAACTAACTTCAATCTATAATATGTGTTACATGTTCCCAGGCCTTAGTTACCATTTAAACTGGCAATGTACTAGAAACATTACTATTTAGATATGTGAGTTACAGATACTTATGGCATGTCCTAATTGTGTGGCTCTCAAATAATGGACTTCGTAAAAAAAAGAAAAAGTTTCAAAACAAGTGTTAGCTCACTTAACAGCAGTCTGTAAGCATTAGTTGGCCTAGGAAACAATATTTAAAACGGAAGTTGCAGGAGATTTCAACCAGTTCAGATTTTAGTACGACTAGAGTAAAATTTGGATAAAGGTTTTTCTACTGAAACAATGAATCTATGTTGAGAAAATGTTTCTCTCAATCTCCTTCGTTCACGTGATATTTGATAATATTGAACATGATAGTGAATATCTACCTCACTTCTGGTTGCAATAGACAGAACAAAGCACAGACTGAACCTTTTAAGGCTAACAAACTAACTCTATGGCCTATGGAACCCGAAGGCTCAATGCCGCGTTCACAAAAGCTCTCAACTGACTTCTATCCTTAGCCAACTGGATCCAGTTTCTACTTTGTATTCCTATTTCTTCGAGATCCATCTTAATCTTGCCCTCCCATCTGCGCCTAGGTCTTCCTAATGGTCGTTTTCCGATTGGTCTTCCAGTCAAGACTTTGAAAGCGTTTATATTTTCTTCCATTCTAGCTACATGACCTTCCACTTGAGCCTCCTAGATTTGACGACCCTAACAGTGTTGGGTAAACTGTATAAATTATGTAGTTCCTCGGTATGAAGTTTCCGCCATTCCCCATTCCCTTTCCTCTTGGGGCGAATATTCGTCTAAGGATCTTGTTCTAAAAAAAAATCAGTCTACGTTCTTCCCTTAGAGTAAGCGACCATGTTTCGCAACCATACAGAACAATAGGCATGATTAATGTTTTATATATTTTAAGCTTCAAATTCCTCAACAGAATTCGCGATGACAAGGGGTTTTGAACTGAATAATAACACGAATTCCCTGCTTGTAGCTGACATTTAATTTCTTCGTGAATATGCTTTTGGCCTGTTAATATTGATCCTAGATATTTGAAAGTATCCAAAAGTATTATTTGATACTCGTATTTTAACGTATTCATAATTTGCCGTGTTACCATCCAGACAAACTTCCATGTATTTAGTTTTCTCTGCATTTACTTCTGAACCCATGTCCCTGCAAGCGTTTAATAAGATCTCTGTATTTCTTTCTATTGTTCTCCTATCATCCCCTATTAAATTTACATCATCAGCATATGCCATAACCTGGTGAATACCGTTCAACTCTATGCCCTGGTTGCTATCTTTGATTTTCCTTATAGCGTACTCCAGGACAAAGTTGAATAATAATGGTGACAATGCATTTCCTTGTTTCAGGCCATTCTCGACCTGAAAGCTCGTGAACAAAAATTTTCCTACCCGGACTTTACTTTGGGATTCATTTAAACATATCTTAATTAATCTAATAAGCTTTCTTGGTATTCCAGTTCTGTAAGAACGTTTATCATGTTTCTCTCCTAACCGAGTCGTAATCCTTTCTAAATTCAATAAATAATTGATGCACCGGGGTATTGTATTCCCACTTCTTTTCGAGTATTTGGCGAATGGTAAATATTTGGTCAATAGTTGATCGATTTCGTCTAAATCCGCACTGATAATCTTCAATAATTTCATCTGCGTATGGGGTCAATCTTGCTAGTAGAATATTTGAAAGGTTTTTATAGGATGTTGACAGAAGAGTAATTTACAGTCAGTTTTGTCGCCTTTCTTGTGAATTGGAACAATGATTGATTCTTTCCACTCTTGTGGCAATTCTTCCTTGTTCCAGATAAGGACAATGAGTTTGTGTATTTTGTTCCACAAATTTTCGCCTCCAGCTAAAATTAACTCAACTGGAATTTCGTCTACACCCGGAGGTTTGTATTTTTTAAATTTCTTTATAGCGGTTTCTACTTTTAGTCGGTTAGGTTCTGGAATATACGGTTCTGCGGTATGTATTTTCCGGTCTCCACGCATATTAGTTTTTCGCTGCGTAGTAAGCAAATCGTCAAAGAAATCTTTCCATCTATTTAAGATGCTGTCTGTATCAGTGAGAACTGCTCCGTCAGCTTTCTTTACTATATAAACACGAGGTTGATAGCCTTTCTTAAATTTGCTGATCTCTGATACATATTCGGAATGTTTTTACTTTTACTATTATCTTGAAATTCCTTAATTGTAGCTATCAAAAAATCACGTTTCTTTGTTCTAAAAGTTTTGGAAGTTTCCCACCTGATATCTACGAAATTTCGTGTAGTTATTTCATTCGGATTTTGTAGTCAGCGTAATTTTGCCTGTTTTCTCTTCTCTGCTAGTTTTATGCATTCCTGGTCGAACCATGGTTTGTTCCTACGTATTTCGGAGTGTCCCAATTTTTCTTTTGCTGAAATTTTGACGCTATCTCTAATTTCAATCCAAGTATCCTCAACACTAGTGCACTCCGAATTTTCTAAAACCGAGAATCTATTCGAAATTTCAATCTGATATTCGTCCCTTCTAATTTCTTTAAATTAAATCTCTCTGTTTCGAGATATTGAATATTTCCTTTATCCAACGATAATCTCTCTCTCTTATTATCGCTGCTACGAGGTAGTGATCAGTGTGACAATCAGCTCCTCTAAACGACCGGACATCGGTTATGCTAGATTGCCTTCTTCTATCTACTAAAATGTGATCAATTTGATTATGTGTTTTCCCGTCTGGTGAGGTCCAAGTATATTTATGAACGTTACAACGACTCACCAAAGGTAGTCGTCAACCTGGTTCGGCTAATGATATAAGTAAATCTTGAGTGGTAATAATTGTTTACACATAAAAATATCTTCAATAATTATATACACTATTATTCTCACCTTTTCTATCGAAATTACAAGTCGATGATCGGTATTAAATGGTTTATTAGTTGATACTCTTTTAACGTATTTTCACTCAAACTGTCTTGCAAACATACATGTTGACTAGGTATCTATAAACAACTACATAGCAACGAATTATACAATAATGTATATTTCTTTACATATATTAAAAACATTCTTCTTTTGTTATTTTAAATTAACATTATATCAAGTATATTGCTTGAGTATGAGCACTCTCTGCCCAAGGTACAAATAATTATTAAACGATACAAAGTAACTCGTTGTATAAAAATGTCGCCCGACGATGGGACTGAATATAAAAGTTATAAGAGAGCTTGGCTTTTATATTTAAGAACCACTGGTCCGTTTACAATAATGATGTTACATTACTTATGTCCTTTACATTTTGATCGCCCCTCGTATATATATATCTTCATTAAATTTCATATATATAAATACATTTATAATAAATCCTTTATACCATTCTCATTTATCTTTTATTACAAAAAAACGTCGTCGCTTAATAATATAATTAATGAAGGGTGCGAAGTCAAAATCGTAAGAGGCCAATTACTTTTTAAAAACATAAATCACAATGATTAGCATTTTCAAATCATTATTAAAACGGTGATGTTAAGAAAAATAATATTTGATCTTTCCAGGGCGCATTATATGATAACTACGTTAGATGATGTTTTAAAATATACATTGTATCCATAACTAACTAAAAACTAACTCTATGGCCTATGGAACCCGGAGGTTCAGTGCCGCGTTCACAAAAGCTCTCCACTGACTTCTATCCTTAGCTAATTGCATCCAGTTTCTACTTTGTATTCCTATCTCTGCGAGATCCCTCTTAATATTGTCCTCCCATCTGCGCCTAGGTCTTTCTAATGGTCGTTTTCCTATGGGTCTACCAGTCAAGACTTTGAAAGCGTTTCTACTTTCTTCCATTCTAGCTACATGACCTGCCCACCTAAGCCTTCTAGACTTGACGACCCTAACAATGTTGGGTAAACCGTATAAACTATGTAGTTCCTCGTTATGAAGCTTCCGCCATTCCCCATTCTCGTTCCTCTTGGGTCCGAATATTCTTCTCAGAATCCTGTTCTCAAATACTTTCAGTCTATGTTCTTCCCTCAGAGTAAGCGACCATGTTTCACAACCATACAGAACAACAGGCATGATTATCGTTTTATATATTTTAAGCTTCAAATTCCTCGACAGAATTCGCGACGACAAGAGATTTTGAACCGAATAGTAACACGAATTCCCTGCTTTTAGTCGACATTTAATTTCTTCGTGAATATGATTTTCGTCTGTTAATATTGATCCTAAATATTTGAAAGTATCCACTTTATCAAAAGCATTATTTAATATTTTAACGCCTCCACAATTTGCCGTATTACGGTCCCGACGCACTTCCATGTATTTAGTTTTCTCTGCATTTACTTCTAAACCCATGTCCCTGCAAGCGTTTAATAAGATCTCTGCATTTATTTCTACTGTTCTCCTATCATCCCCTATTAAATTTACATCATCAGCATATGCCATTGTATCCATAAGGCATCAGAATATAGAAGAATCTTATTCGGGTAATATATCGGGTGTTGCAAAATAAGTGTTACAACTCTTGGGAGGTGACTCCTGACACTCAGACAAGAAAAAAAGTTCTCTTGAACTTTCGGCTATCGGAAATAGTTTCAGATCTACAAGGTGCCGAAAGCGTGGGACGCCAATAGTTCGGAAACTATCCAACGTAAAGAGGGCGGGTAAAAAATTCACTGAAGAAGTCATACCTGCTGTATTGAATTTTGGATGTTTCACAATCCTACCATGCACGCGCAAGGGATTCCCCAAAGGAACGTAGGGAGTCCCGAATAATCTGTCAAATGAAAATTGGTCTAAATGGATATGAATTGATAGGGTTTCTACCAGGTAACAATAATTCGTTTGTATTAAGTCGATATCTGTAACAAATACAAAATGGCGGACACCTTCATGCCCGTTGTGTGTGGTTGCATAATCTCCAGATACGGATGCTAGCCAACAGTGACGTTCTGAGTATTAAGTGTAACGAATGTGTACTCAAATGCTCTAGAAAGACATCTGGAGTGTTGGTAGAGCACAACAGATGAAGCAGGGTGATTCACATGTGTGGAAACACGTAACGAAAAATGCCCAGAAATGCACTCATACTCAGTAAACGTGATTTCAAAGCGTCGGAAATGTAAGGAATAGCCAGGGCCGGCGAGAGGGGAGGGCAGGAGGGGCCAGAGCCCTGGGGATAAAGAATTACTAAATGTTGTATATTTTTACTCAGTTCGCTTCCAATCAGTGCGCTCTTTGTGTAACAATTTTTGTGTACTGTGGTCTTGCAAAGAAATGACAGGTGACCAGATCCAAAAACAAGCAGCTGCACTAGCCCAGCGATACCCAAAAGATTTAGGAGATGATATTTCTGATGAACTGCATAGCCTGAAATTGATATATTCGTCCAATTTTGGTGAGAAAACGCTTTCACCATGGGATCTTCTAAATAACATCAAAACTTTGAATCTAGAAATTTTATTTTCAAATCTGACAGTGGGCCTTCGCATATTCGCCACAATCCCTGCTACGTTGAGTTTACCCAGTTTCTTAGTGAGTCCCCTTGCACAATTTCAACTTTGCCTCAGTTGTTGCATGCTTATTGGTATGCAACCGTGCAGATCATATTGGGTCGGATTGATGAAATTTTATTGGTGAATTGACAATGGCTTTCATGTTTTTGATGTTATTCCTTACATTTCCGACGCTTTGAAATCACGTTTAATGAGTATGAGTGCATTTCTGGGCATTTTTCGTTACGTGTTTCCACACATGTGAATCACCCTGCTTCATCTGTTGTGCTCTACCAACACTCCAGATGTCTTTCTAGAGCATTTGAGTACACATTCGTTACACTTAATACTCAGAACGTCACTGTTGGCTAGCATCCGTACCTGGTGATTATGCAACCACACACAACGGGCATGAAGGTGTCCGCCATTTTGTATTTGTTACAGATATCGACTTAATACAAACGAATTATTGTTACCTGGTAGAAACCCTATCAGTTCATATCCATTTAGACCAATTTTCATTTATCAGATTATTCGGGACTCCCTACGTTCCTTTGGGGAATCCCTTGCGCGTGCATGGTAGGATTGTGAAACATCCAAAATTCAATACAGCAGGTATGACTTCTTCAGTGAATTTTTTACCCGCCCTCTTTACGTTGGATAGTTTCCGAACTATTGGCGTCCGAAAGTCATTTTCCCACGCTTTCGGCACCTTGTAGATCTGAAACTATTTCCGATAGCCGAAAGTTCAAGAGAACTTTTTTTCTTGTCTCAGTGTCAGGAGTCACCTCCCAAGAGTTGTAACACTTATTTTGCAACACCCGATATAAAGTAGCGCATAAAGACAGTCGTCGGATAAATGGCTTAATAGAATGAACCTTATTCTTAACATAATCTTTGACAACAAATTCTCAACACAAATCCATATCATATAAATAACCTTTGCCTTTAATCAATTATAAAATCGAATTATAATTCCTCACATTAACAAGAGAAAATTAAAATCATTTGAAAATTATCATTGGTTAATGAGAATTAAAGAAAATTAAATTAAGTAAAAATCAAAAATTAAACGTAACCTACGTTTAGACGAACAAAAGGAAGAAAATAAATCTATTTTTACACAAATGATGTGAGTTTGACATTATCACATAAATTGGAAGATAAATGTCCATGAGAATCTATAGCTGATATGGGTTGAACCCCTACCACATCAGCTGCAGTTAGTTTAAATTCATACTCGTGTATGGTTCTAATAAAGTACATTGTACTGCACAATCGTTATTATGTCTCATACTATTTTGTACATGAATTGCGTCATGACTTTGATTTTGATATGAAGTGCCATCTCTGGAACTACGGTTATGTCTATCCATGTAGTTTACTGTATTCCTGGAATTTCGCCATGTATTACGTCCATTTCTAAATCTCTTTTGGTTATACGGTCTAACATAGGGATTGCCACGGTTGATTAGGTTAGGTAGATTCCCAACATATCTTTGCCTATTTTGCTCGTTCGGATTGCTTAAATTCACTTGATTTAGATTGTGTTCCGTATCGTTCGCATTACGGATATTTAGATTACGAACAGGTACATAGTGATCTGAATTGTTTTTAATTTTGCCTACTCCTGCTTGATGATTCTGAGCGTGGTATTGAGTTTCATAACATTGTACAAGCATTAATAAATGATTAAAACTCATACACTGGGTAGAAAACAGGATCTGTTGTAGTTTAAACGGTAGCAAATTTCGAATTGATGCAATTACTCTAGATTCCGATTGCAACGGATTTACGACTTTTAATTCATTATATGTATTTACAACAAAATCAACAACAGATTTGTGCAAACGAGGATTGAAAGGTTGATTTCTAATCGTGGCATCTCTGCAAGCAAAAAGTCATTTTCGTAATTTGCAATCAGCGCAGCTTTAAGTTCATCATATGTATTGACGTGATCTCGTACTGCTTTAAACCATAAAGAACATGGTGGGAGTAATAAATGAGGGATTAGTTTCATATATTGCGATTTATCTATACACATTATATTGCACTCATCCTGAAATTTTTCTAGGAAAGAGGTAGCATTTTCGTTACATTTACCACTGAACTTACTCATAGCACGTATTTCACTCATCTTTACACTTAACTTTACCTTTCTTTCATCTTTCCGTGTTCGTGTTGAGTGACAATTCCTACCTACTGCATGATGTGTAGTTCCACCATCTCTTTTACGTCCATCTGTATTCCTTGGATGAATTTCTTCCAAAATAATGTCCTCATCGGATGGATTACTTGACGATGATATAATGTGAGGTCCACGTTGATCTGCTACGGGTGAACGCGAGGTCATCTCCTGTGAACAAGGGAACTCCAGATGATCATTAACCATGTTGTTTTGGTATGCGTTGTCCTTAATCTGTAGCATCCTGATTTCCTCTTGTAATGCAGATATCAACTGAGTATTCGCACGTATTTTGGTAGAATTATCCGTGACCTGAATCTTTTGTTGCCGTACAGAAGATTCTATTACTTCCAAATCCCTTTTTACACCATTGACCTCTTGAATAACATGGTTGTAATTATCCTGGCAATCTTCAGATACCCTTCTAAGCTTTTCATCGAACTGTGAGGTGATGTCACTCATCGCCTGGATAATAGATTGTTTCGTCTCTTCGGATGTCTGCTCCAATCGTTTACTTAATTCCTGATACTGTTTGCCGGATTCCTCGGATTTTCGCTCCACCGTCTGTTTTAATTCCTCATACTGTTTGCTGGATTCTTCGGATTTCCGCTCCATCGTCTGTTTTAATTCCTCATACTGTTTGCTGGATTCTTCGGATTTCCGCTCCATCGTCTGTTTTAGTTCATTGGACATCTGAGCCAAATTTTGTTCTTGTCGCTGTAGAGCCATTAAGATTTTGTCTTCGAACGATAACATTTCGGGTACAACAGGAGCTGTATTTTGTTCTTCGTTACCACTGTCACCAGTTTCTTTTTCCATTGCCTCACCGATCATCATTTTCCTTGTGATTATTTTACCACTTCGAAGTATAGTAAAGTTCGTAGTCATGAACCTTATTACAGAAGTAAATTCACCCTTACTTTATACTTCAGGATAAGAATTTACAAAGTTCCCGGGTGAGGTAAACCAAAAATTTTACAACGACTCACCAAAGGTAGTCGTCAACCTGGTTCGGCTAATGATATAAGTAAATCTTGAGTGGTAATAATTGTTTACACATAAAAATATCTTTAATAATTATATACACTATTATTCTCACCTTTTCTATCGAAATTACAAGTCGATGATCGGTATTAAATGGTTTATTAGTTGATACTCTTTTAACGTATTTTCACTCAAACTGTCTTGCAAACATATATGTTGACTAGGTATGTATAAACAACTACATAGCAACGAATTATACAATAATGTACATTTCTTTACATATATTAAAAACATTCTTCTTTTGTTATTTTAAATTAACATTATATCAAGTATATTGCTTGAGTATGAGCACTTTCTGCCCAAGGTACAAATAATTATTAAACGATACAAAGTATCTCGTTGTAACGTTGCGATGTGAGAATTTTGTACTAATCACGATAAGATTTTTGGATGTTGCAAAGTTCACGAGTCTAACACAATTGTCATTACTTATGCGATTTTTGTTCCCTATAATTGGTTTGAAAATATCCTCTGATTCTACTTTTGCATTGAAATCCCCAAATAGAATTTTCATATGATATTGCGGAGTTGGTAAAATATCCATTCTACTTTTTCGTAAAAAATGTCTTTTATATCGTCATCCTTATCTTCTATTGGAGCATGTACATGTAAGTAAAATACACCACCGACCTTTAAGAGTAATAAAAGAAAGTCTATCATTAACAAATTCAACCCGCTTAATTGCTGATATTATTCGTTTGTGAACGAAAAAACCTGTTCGTAAGTGGTGATCTTTATTTCCTTTCCCTTAAAAGAATGTAAAATTTCCGGAATTAACAGATCCCTTTCCTCTCCACCTAACTTCCTGAACTCCTACTAGGTCCATCCTGATTTCCCTAATTCACTCATTACGGATTTTAACGTGACTGCCCTAAAAAGACTAATATTCCATTTTCCAAATTTCATGTCCATTTTCTTTTGCTGCGGTCGTGCCAAGTTATTAGTCCTTGTCCGAGGCTTCAGTAAATTTTTCTGAACAAGTGTTTTTTTTTTTAAGAGGATGAGGTTGTTAGCCTCACCCAAACCCCCGAGCTAGAGGATCACTCCTAGTCGGCTGTCTGCGACTGCTTATTCAATATATTCGCAGCTAGCCTCTATATCTAGAGACCTTGTCCTCGATCCGCAACCTGAGGATGCACCATGCCGTGATGAGAGGAACCCACATTACACGGTTTGTTGAGGCTACTAATCTAATATAAAGAAACTATCTCTTAATCGCTAGTAATATTTCCGTAGTGTAGGGACCTATTTTGAAACATAATGTGGATGTGAATTTCAACCACTTCCGGTTTCAGTGGAGTCATCACCACGAATAAGAAGTATCTTCTTCAGACAATGGATCCGTATAAAGAGAAGCTGTTTTTCGATATGTGTTACCGTTTTTGCTCTATGGAGGTCATCATTCAAACCGAAACTGAATTTCGGTAGTAATAGAAAGATAATGTTGAAGTTAGAGCCTGTTCTTGGGAAGGTCAATTCCCATCAGAAACCCGTTTGGTGCTACCTCTTACTATTTTT
Source organism: Thermobia domestica (assembly GCF_964235325.1). Taxonomy (NCBI): domain Eukaryota; kingdom Metazoa; phylum Arthropoda; class Insecta; order Zygentoma; family Lepismatidae; genus Thermobia; species Thermobia domestica. Next base: position 4,811,274 of record NC_137471.1, read on the forward strand.
GCTTTGATACATCTCCACAGATAGAAGGACGGATATAGGCATTCTGTAGGTTGATTCACATACAGTACGCGGTGCTCATGCCATTCCTCTACCATGCTCTGACGATCGTGTTTACGGATGCGATATTCACACATACCAACCATGCTGTGCCGCTATTGCTTCCTACCCAATTTCCGTTCGTTCTGGTCAACTTCGTTTCAATTCGTGTGCTCCGAAGAAAGTGGAAGAATCGCAGCCGACGAGCCACGACCGGGATGGTTTGTCTCCAAGGCGGCCTGTCGAAGCACGGCACAGGTACCTCCTGTCATATGTGAATTGAAAAAAAAAATCGAATAAATTTTCAATGTGAAAGTGTTAAAAGAAACTTTGTGGACCATGGCACTGACGGGTACGGAATAGGAACGGGACACCAGGGTCTTCGTGTGAGTTGTAAGCGCCCAGGGCGGGAATTAAAAGGTGCCCTCCCCCAAAGTGTGTTATGAGAAACAACCATAGTTTATTCTGTACTAGATTTAAATAATACACAATAACAGTGTGGAGACTATATAAGTGATGACCAACTCCCAAGTAGCCAGAAGGAGTGAAAGTCTGATGAAGACACAGTTATTGTGTTGAAACTGTTACGTGATAATGTTTTTTACATATTATCACCTAGCCTTGCTCAGTGTGTTATTGTGTATTAGTACAAAATGGAAACAAGGCCTGATAGAATAGTTATAGATTTAAATCTGGAAAGTAAGATTATACAATAAGATAAAAGAAGTTGGTATTATGGCAGTTTTTAAAATTGAATAACTTTGTAATTAAAACATAAAAGTTAATGAAAACATTTTTTGAATTATTGAAATAGTGTGCTATTCTTGTTTATTTTGAACTTGATACACATTAACATAGTAATAGCAAAGGATGTACAAACAACAATACGAATATCAAATTCCTAGATTTTTTTGCTTAAAAAAATGTTTTCTCACATAGGGCTGGAAAGAGTTCCAGTAGAAAAAATGAAATAAAATTTTTGAGTCTTACGTCCCACGATTATGCCGGCTAGGCTAAAGGAGACGGTAATGATTAGTAATAAATGAAATGGTGGAATGAAGAAAGTGGGAGGAAATGGTAGAATCCCTAGAAAACCAACACACACGCTGTTTGTCCACCACAAAGTTCACTTGCCGGGAGCAGGATTTGAACCCGGTACCCTATCGAACGAAGAAAAAGGAAGCCAGTTTCTTCAGGATTGTTCTCGTGTCTCCTCAAGAAATAAGCTCAATACCTGAGTTTAGGAGAAAGCGTTCTAATAGAGGACGGAAGGCATCCAGTGCATTAGTTCTTACAGCTTCACCTTACAAGTTAGCATTGGAGGGAACATTGCATAAAACTAAGGGAAACAATACTAAGCCGTTGAAGAATCGTCTCAAATTAAAGAAAAATACAACAGATGCAGAACAAAAGACAAAAACTAAATGTAGACGAAAGGTGTCAATTGAAGTTGCATCTGCACTTGAAGACGAATCAATTGATTCTGGAGAATCAGCTTTAAGTATCCCGGTTAGAGAGATTTTTGAAGACAGTCATTTTCTGAATGTACTAGAGGTGAGTTGTGGATTCAATGTGTAAGTTGTGAATTGTGGTGCCATGTTGATTATTTGGAACGTGAAAAGGACATATATACTCGCATATCTGTGACTTTTGTCAGTAAATAGACCGTAGAGTGATTTTTCTACATAATCGACAATAGCGTGGATTGCCTTTCGTAGACCTATTACGGGGAATGGGTCTTCCTAGGGACAAGATGTGTCTGGTACTGGGGAAAGTGTGTCTGGTACTGCTAAATTATACCTTAGCAATCGTCGTCAAATTGTTAAAATTAAAAATACGAGATCTAATGAACTTAAAATTCTAATTCATGTACCTCAAGGTTCGCCTTTGGGGCCTTTTCTCTTTATTATTTGTATGAATGTCTTGCCAAACTACTTACCGTGTAAATCCGTCCTTTATGCTGACGACACCACTCTAATAACAAATGATAAAATTTTAAAGGTCCTGCAGCGTAAAAGTATGGAAGCTGTAAAGATGTCTTCTCTATGGTTTCAACCCAATGATTTAGTTTTAAATAATTCCAAAACAGAAATATTCTATTTCTATCTGAACAATCTCACCTACAACTTAAATAGCTCCGAATCAGTTAAGCTATTAGGAACACGTTTGGACGCCAAATTAAATCGGATAGCGCACACACAAGAACTATGTAAAAAGCTTTCTAGGGTTCTGTATCTGTTGAGGAAGCTTAGGAGAAGTGTGGGACATGAACTAATGATAACATCATACTACGCTTTCTGTCATATCCACTTACTATATGGGAATTTATTGTGGGGGTAACTCTACTGGGGCTCATTCTATTTTCAAAAGGCAAAAGAGAGCGGTTAGGTGTATTGAAGGCTTACCAGACACAGTGTTCTATAGGAAACTGTTTCAAAGATATCGAATCATGACTGTACCATCTATATACATTTACAACTGTTTAATGTTGGTAAAAGAGAACCCTGATTTGTTTCCTGTACGTGTAAATATACATGAATATAATACTAGGTCTAAGTTTAGCATTGATACTCCACATGTTAGATTATGCAAGACACAATAAAGTTACAAATATAATGGTATAAAACTCTTTAATTTGCTCCCTCAAACTTCGCATGTAATGAATTTGACAGATTTCAGAAGATATATTAAAAATATGCTTACAGAGTACTGTCTATATAGTTTGAAGAGTTCGAGAAGTGCATGATGATCAACTCCTAGTATAAAGTTAGTGTAATAGTAATATTTATATTGTATTACTGAATATTGTAATATTCATTGTTATTGTCATTATTATTATTATTATTATTATTATATTTATTTCTTGTATATTATCTTCTATTATTATATGTATTAATTTTATTCCTAACGAAATCTATTACAACATGTAGTTGTTCAATCATTAATAAAGTATTCAATTCTATTCTATTCTAATGTAAACTTTGATACCTTATAAACAAATACATTTGTTGTGAATACCAACCTGCATTTCATTTGGTATAATTTTTAATTCTTTAAGTATATTGATATTGGGGTTCCACATTACCACTTTACTTTTGAAATGACCAAATTTGGAGTATCCGTGAAAATGTGAATAATTTTTTTTATCTAATTATGCATATTATCTGAATTTGATGGTATGTTGTACTGACAAACATAATTCAGATTGTATGTGCAAAGCTTGGGTGTATTTTATGTACTCTATAAAAATTTTTACATGCCAAAAGCAAAATGTGGTTCCACAATACCACCTTCACCTCTATTTATTATTCTTTTGCAACTGCAAATCTAATTTGATATAAACCTGCCAAACTACAATTCAGAAAAAATATATTCCACATTCGTCTTTGTACACATGAGTACCCTATTGTTATTACCCAATAATTAAATTACATGTAGTACTAACTAACTAACTAACTCTATGGCCTATGGAACCCGGAGGTTCAATGCCGCGTTCACAAAAGCTCTCCACTGACTTCTACCCTTAGCTAACTGCATCCAGTTTCTACTTTGTATTCCAATCTCTACGAGATCCATCTTAATATTGTCCTCCCATCTGCGCCTAGGTCTTCCTAATGGTCGTTTTCCGATTGGTCTTCCTGTCAAGACTTTGAAAGCGTTTCTGCTCTTAAAAGTAGCTCTAAGTAAGAGTATTACAACCCACCGTCCCCACCGCCAGAAGTCCGTCCTGGATCCGCCCCTGAGTATGACTAGAGCATTATGATTAACATACTTGTGAAGGCAAATTTGCCAGTCAGTAACAAAAAAGGGCAGATCTTAAGACTGATGGTAGACCTCCTACACACACACACACACAGAACATTACACTATATATATTATCTGAAACTTAAAACAGTGCAGGTAGACGTGGACTAACTAACTAACTAACTAACTAACTAACTCTATGGCCTATGGAACCCGGAGGTTCAGTGCCGCGTTCACAAAAGCTCTCCACTGACTTCTATCCTTAGCTAATTGCATCCAGTTTCTACTTTGTATTCCTATCTCTGCGAGATCCATCTTAATATTGTCCTCCCATCTGCGCCTAGGTCTTCCTAATGGTCGTTTTCCTATGGGTCTACCAGTCAAGACTTTGAAAGCGTTTCTACTTTCTTCCATTCTAGCTACATGACCTGCCCATCTAAGCCTCCTAGACTTGACGACCCTAACAATGTTGGGTAAACCATATAAATTATGTAGTTTCTCGTTATGCAGTTTCCTCCATTCCCCATTCCCGTTCCTCTTGGGTCCGAATATTCATCTCAGGACCTTGTTCTCAAATACTTTCAGTCTATGTTCTTCCCTCAGAGTAAGTGACCATGTTTCGCAGCCATACAGAACAACAGGCATGATTACCGTTTTGTATATTTTAAGCTTCAGATTTCTCGACAGAATTCGCGACGACAAAAGATTTTGAACCGAATAGTAACACGAATTAGCTGCTTTTAGTCGACATTTAATTTCTCCGTGAATATGATTTTCCTCTGTTAATATTGATCCTAGGTATTTGAAACTATCCACTTTATCAAAAGTATTATTTAATATTTTAACGCATCCATAGTTTGCTGTATTCCGGTCCGGACGCACTTCCATGTATTTAGTTTTATCTGCATTTACTTCTAAACCCATGTCCCTGCAAGCGTTTAATAAGATCTCTGCATTTCTTTCTATTGTTCGCCTATCATCACCTATTAACTTTACGTCTTCAGCATATGCCATAACCTGGTGAATACCGTTCAATTCTAGGCCCTTGTTGCTATCTTTGATTTTCCTTATAGCGTATTCTAGAACAAAGTTAAATAATAATGGCGACAATGCATCTCCTTGCTTCAGGCCATTTTCCACGTGAAAGCTCGTGAACAAAAATTTTCCTACCCGGACTTTACTTTGGGATTCATTTAAACATATCTTAATTATTCTAATTAGCTTTCTTAGTATTCCAAGTTCTGTAAGAACCTTGTATAATGTTTCTCTCCTAACCGAGTCGTACGCCTTTCTAAAATCAATAAATAGTTGATGTACCGGGGTATTGCATTCCCACTTCTTTTCGAGTATTTGGCGAATGGTAAATGTTTGGTCGATAGTTGATCGATTTCGTCTAAATCCGCACTGATAATCTCCTATAATTTCATCTGCGTATGGAGTCAATCTTGCTAACAGAATATTTGAAAGGATTTTATAGGATGTTGACAGAAGAGTAATTTACAGTCAGTTTTGTCACCTTTCTTGTGAATTGGAACAATGATTGATTCTTTGCACTCTTGTGGCAATTCTTCCTTGTTCCAGATAAGAAGTATTAGTTTGTGTATTTTATTCCACAATTTTTCGCCTCCAGCTAAAATTAGCTCAGCCGGAATTTCATCTAAGCCCGGAGATTTGTGTTTCTTTAATTTCTTTATAGCGGTTTCTACTTCTATTCGGTTGGTTTCTGGAATATACGGTTCTGCGGTGTGTATCTCCTTTTCTCCACGCACACTAGTTTTGGTTGCGTGTTAAGCAAATCGTCAAAGAAATCTTTCCATCTATTTAAGATGCTGTCTGTATCAGTGAGAACTGCTCCGTCAGCTTTCTTTACTATATAAACACGAGATTGATAGCCTTTCTTAAATTCGTTGATTCCCTTATACATGTCTAGTATGTTTTTATTTTTACTATTATCTTCAAATTCCTTAATTTTAGCTATCAAAAACTCGCATTTCTTTGTTCTAAAAGTTTTGGAAGTTTCCCACCTGATATCTACGAAATTTTGTGTAGTTATTTCATTCGGATTTTGTAGCCAACGTAATTTTGCCTGTTTTCTCTTCTCTGCTAGTTGAATGCATTCCTAGTCGAGCCATATTTTGTTTTCTTACGTATTTCAGCTTGTCCCATTTTTTCTTTTGCTGAAATTTTGATGCTATCTCTAATTTCAATCCAATTATCCTCAACACTAGTGAACTCCGAATTTTCTAAAACCGAGAATCTATTCGAAATTTCAATCTGATATTCGTCCCTTCTAATTTCTTTAAATTAAATCTCTCTGTTTCGAGATATTGAATATTTCCTTTATCCAACGATAATCTCTCTCTTATTATCGCTGCTACCAGGTAGTGATCAGTGTCACAATCAGCTAGTCTAAACGACCGGACATCGGTTATGCTAGATTGCCTTCTTCTATCTACTAAAATGTGATCAATTTGATTATGTGTTTTCCCGTCTGGTGAGGTCCAAGTATATTTATGAACATCGCGATGTGGTAATTTTGTACTCTTCACGATAACATTTTTGGATGGTGCAAAGTTCACGAGACTAACACCATTGTCATTACTTTCCTTATGCAGACTTTTGTTCCCTATAATCGGTTTGACAATATTCTCTGGTTCTACTTTTGCATTGAAATCCCCTAATAGAATTTTCATATGATATTGTGGAGTTTGTTAAATATCCATTCTACTTTTTCGTAAAAAGTGTCTTTTATATCGTCATCCTTATCTTCTATTGGAGCATGTACATGTAATATACACCACCGACCTTTAAGAGTAATAAAATAAAGTCTGTCAGTAACAAATTCAACCCGCTTAATTGCTGATATCATTCGTTTGTGAACGAAAAAGCCTGTTCGTAATTGGTGATTTTTATTTCCTTTCCAGTAAAATAATGTAAAATTTCCGGAATTAACAAATCCATTTCCTTCCCACCTAACTTCCTGAACTCCTACTACGTCCATCCTGTATATTTCTAACTCACTCGTTATGGGTTTAAACGTGCCTGCCCTAAAAAGACTTCTAATATTCCATGTTCCAAATCTCATGTCCATTTTCTTTTGCTGCGGTCGTGAATAGCTATCAGTCCTTGTCCGAGGCTTCAGTAATTTTTTCTGAACAAGTGTCTTTTTTTTAAAGGATGAGGTTGTTAGCGTTACCCAAAACCCCCAAGCTAGAGGATCACTCCTTGTCGTCTGTCTGCGACTGCTTATTCAGTATATTCACAGCTAGCCTCTATATCTATAGACCTTGTCCTCGATCCGCAACCTGAGGACGCACCATGCCGTGATGAGAGGAACCCACATTACACGGTTTGTTGAGGCTACTAATCTAATATAAAGAAACTATCTCTTAATCGCTAGTAATATTTCGCTGCTAGTAGTAGTGTAGAACGACAGCATTCGGCAGCATGTATTATTCGGCATGCATGAATTATTCTTTACCTGCACCATTAGACATTTTAATCAGAGGTGTTATAAACTAGTCAACTATTTAATTATTTTATATATGTTAGAAGAAGAAGTTATATATATATGAAAAAATATAAAGATATAAATGTTTTGTATTTTAGAATGTTGATTGTGTATCGATAGCAACTAGATAATGCATTGTGGTAAGATGACTGTAAGCAGTCTAGATATAACTATTCAATAAATACATTCGAATAAGCAACATTCGCAGTTTTTGTGCTAATTTAATACGTGTGCAACTCACTTATTTGTACTAGGGACCAACGATTACGTTATAAGTGTAGGGACCTATTTTGAAACATAATGTGGAAATGAATTTCAACCACTTCCGGTTTCAGTGGAGTCATCACCACGAATAAGAAGTATCTTCTTCAGACAATGAATCCGTATAAAGAGAAGGTGTTTCTCGATATGTGTTACCGTTTTTGCTCTATTGAGGTCATCATTCAAACCGAAACTGAATTTCGGTGGAAATAGAAATATAATGTTGAAGATAGAGTCTATTCTTGGGAAGGTCAATTCCCACCAGAAATCCGTTTCTTGCTACCTCTTACTTTGATATATGTCGAGAGATAGAAGGACGGAAATAGACATTCTATAGGTTACTTCACACACATTATGCGGTGCTCATGCCATTCCTCTACCATGCTCTGACGACCGTGTTTACGGATGTGATATTCACACATACCATACCATACCGTACCGTTACTGCTTCTTACGCAATTTCCGTTCATTCTGGTCAACTTCGTTTCGGTTCGTGTGCTCCGAAGAAAGTGGAAGAATCGCACCTGACGAGCCACGACCGGAATGGTTTCTCTTCAAGGCGGTCTGTCGAAGCACGGCACAGGTACCTCCTGTCATGTGTGTATTAAAAAAGAAAACCGATTAAATTTTCAATGTGAAAGTGTTAAAAGAAACTTTGTGGACCACGGCACTGACGGGGCACGGAACAGGAACGGGACACCAGGGTCGTCGCGTGAGTTGTAAGCGCCCAGGGCGAGAATTAAAAGGTGCTCTCTCCCCTAAAGTGTGCTATGAGAAACAACCAGAGTTTATTCTGTACTAGATTTAAATCTGGAATGTAAGATTATATCGTAAACATAAAAGTTAATGAAAACATTTTTTGAATTATTGAAGTAGACTGCTATTCTTGTTTATTTTGAACTTGATACACATCAACATAGTAATAGCAAAGAATATACAAACAACAATGCGAATATTAAATTCAAAGAATTTTTTTTTTGCTAAGAAAACCTTTTCTCACAGAGGGCTGGAGAGAGTTGCAGTTGAAAAATTTAAATTAAATTTTTGAGTTTTATGTCCTACGGTTTTGCCGGTTAGGCTAAAGGAGACAGTGATGACGAGTAATGAATGAAATGGTGGAATGAAGAAAGTGGGAGGAAACGGGAGAACCCCGAAAAAACCCACGCACACGGAGTTAGTCCACCACAAAGTTCACTTGGCGAGAGCAGGGTTTGAACCCAGGACCCCATGCACCAGTAGTGAACGCTCTACCACTGAGCCATCGATCCTGTAGACGATGTTTTACATTACTGGTAATTTTCAAGTTCAGTACTATATCGGGAGTTCCTCAAGGATCCAGTCTAGGACTCCTTTCTTTCTTCTTGTTGTTAATAATATTGCTCTGTGTATTAAAATTTCTCAAGTTCTTTTTGCCGACAGTCTCAAATTATACTCCGAAATAAGTTCAATTGATAATTGCATGAAACTTGAATGGAATCTACAAAGAGTTCAAATATGATCTAATAAGAATAAATTAGTAGATCTAGGAGTTATATTTGATAGCAAATTAACCTTTGCTCAACAGATTGACGTGTAGAGCATATAGATATCTAGGTTTAATTTATAGGATAGGACAGGATTTCTACAAAGAATCAACATTTATAAGGTTATATTTTTCGTATGTGAGATAAAAATTAGAATACTGTTGTAGAGACCCGTAGTCAGCCCAAAAATGTAGGGGAAGGGGGCGGTGAAAGTTAGGGAAGCCGATCAAAAAATATTATAGTTCATCATCATATTATAGTTCATCTGCAAGCCTACTGTGAAAATTTTACAGCGGGCCAGTAAAAATTAAGGGGGGCGGTCTCCTAGCCCCCCCTGGATACGGGTCTGCTGTTGTACTGTTTGGACACCAAATATCATTAAATGCTCTGACGCAATAGAAAATATACAGTTTATTTTTTTTTAAAATGCTTGCATACAAGAAAACCGGTTTCTACCCAAAATATAGCCCCTATAAAGACATAGTAACGAATTTTAGTTTTCAAACTTTAGAAAAAAGGAGATATTTTTTTAAAAATTTATTGTTCTTATATAAATTATAAAACGGTAAAATTGACTGTTCAGAATTAGTTTCAGAAGTATTATTAGGTGTCCCAATAGGTAAGACTAGAACAGCAAACACTGGGATATTCTATTACAGAAAAGCAAGAACTAACATATTACATACGTAAGTCTCCTCTGTGGAGAATGTGTGTGTGCTATTTTTCCAAATAAGTTCTCACGGAGTTTCTCTACGATATGGTGAGAACTTATCGGTTTAAACTTAAGATACATTTCGATTTCAGCGGAAGAGGAGAAACTATTAACATATACACTGAAGTCGACATCATTGTGAAAATCTATTGAAACTTAACGTCTACTGATAATAATAATAAATGTGTGATAATTTATGTAAATTGTATATATAATATATGACAATATTTTAGCACTTGGTAGGAAACATGTCATTACAAAAGCTTCTATAAACTTTTAAATATACGCAATTCATTTACACAACATATTCTAATAATAATATGTGTAGAGTAACAAAAACTTCACTTTAAGAACAGCTGTTGAATAGCGGGATCAAAATGACGGAAACGTTGATCTGGAGGCACAGTTTGAAAGAAGTACTTTAACCTATAAATGCACATTTCTTCTGTCAACCGTTCGTTTTACATAAGTAATATAGCCGCTGTGTGAATAGATTACCACACAGTACTATTGAGTTTAGGGCGTGGAATATATTTAAAATCAGAAGAAACTAATGCGCAGCTCAGTATAGATAAAGTAAGGACCAATACGAAGATATGCGATACAATTTGAATGTAGCTATACGACACAGG